>NW_010972604.1:1669616-1776258 GCF_000737465.1 Haliaeetus leucocephalus
CCGCCCGCCCGCAGGTGAGGCGCCTCCTGGAAGCCGGTCGGTGCCGGCAGCGAGCAACAGGCAGCTGTGCGGGGGCGGCGTGGCCGTGGCCCGCGGCTGCCTCCCGTGGGACCGGCCGCCGTGGCGTGGCGTGTCGGCCGGCGCAGGAGGGAGCGCGGCGCGGCGCGGGGGTCGCCTCCGCCGGCCCGTGGGGCGGGGGCTGCGGCGGAGCCTCCCGTCGTTGGCCGGTGCGGAGGCTCCGCTCGGAGAGTTGAGGGCTGTTCCTCTGTCGGAGCTGAGGACGCGGCACCTAAGTCGCCGGTAAGAGGCTTTCCCACCTCCGTCGCCTTTGTCTGCTCAGCCTTGGCTCGTCCGTGTGCGCCTTGGCGCTGGGAGTATTAGTATCGCTTAGGAGACACCGAGAGCGGATCAGGTGGGTGGGAGAGGCACTGTGTTTGCACTAGGTCTCCGGTTTGGAGGAGGAGGACCCGAATTTGCTTTCAGTTAGCGATGTGGAACGAAGATACACCAGAGAGAAAACTGCACGCAAGATGTGCCGGTCACAACGTGTTCGTAATGAGTCGTGAAGTTTTCACGGCAGACTGAGAAATAGTCTGCATTCCTTCATGCTTCCTGGAGCTAGTTGGCAGAGAGAGTAATGCTCAGGTTGTTCTGAACTGTTAACACTTTAACTTTTCCTCTTTTAGTACGCTGGAAGTGCAAGCAAAGCTAGAATTATAGCATGCCAATGCAAAATCAGTTTGTGTCAAACTGCGGTGCAAGAGGGCCTGCAGCTCAGGCTCTGCTATTGGCAAAGGTCTTGTATACTTCTAAGCATAGTGAATTTGTGAAATAACCCAGCAGCATAAATATAGAAGGGACAATTTAGGTAGAACTTAAGTGGAGGTGGAAAAAGATCTTGGAAGGAAGGTGGGGGTGGAAGAGGAGAGCTGGTCTGATAATAACACTTCAGCTGAAGCAGCAGCACTCGCTATGAACTTTTGCTGCTGAAATTAGTTCTGGAGTAGTGTCAGATGAGGCTGAGGTTGATCCAGTAACAGCTCTAGTCAAAAATCTTCAGAGGAAAGAAGTTTGCTTTGAAAAATGCTTATTTACCAAACTTAAGATGTTTTCTTTGAAACCTATCAATGCTGATGAATTTCAACTGATGCAGCATTCTGCGAAGTCTGCCTCTGGACCAGGATTGCTGGAAACGTCGAGGGTCCTGGCTCGAGGGTATGCTCCAGCACCCAGGATAATACCTGCTGAGGGGTGTTGGCAGCTTCTCAGCTGTGGCCCGAACTGTTTGGTGCCAGACTCCCCTGAGCAACCCTGTAGCTGCTTGCAGAAAGTGAGGCAGACATTCCCCAGGATTTGATCCTGCTATGGTTGCTGAAACTGATAGGACTACTGAAGTCTGAACAACCGTCTCTTTGCTGGGGACTTCATGTGGCTTTATGAACTCAAATATTTAGTGAATTGTGAATTTTTTTGTTGCGGTGGTGTTGGGGTTTTTTTGTTGTTGGTTTGGTTTGGTTTTTTAATTTGGCTTTCAGCCAGCCCTAGTCAGCAGTTTTGCTTATAGAGGTAAATTAGTTGAAAGAAGCAATTTTCTGTTTTGAGGTGTCACATTAGAAGAAAGGCTGCAACCTTTTTCATGCCTTGGTGTATGGATATGTGGCCAGAATTGGTGGAGGTGTCCAGGTGAGGCAGTTATGATTCCAGTGCTAGAAAATCCATCTGTTCCCTGGCTGCTTTTGCTCAGTCTTAAGTGTTATGAGGGTACATTAATTCAACACACTGGATGAACTTTCTATATTTTCAGGATGAGGTGTTTTTTGGGTTTGGTTGGTTTTTTTTTTTAAACTTCTGTTATTTTAAGTCTAACCTTTTGGACAAGAAACTCTCCCATGTTCAAGGGTGAAAGGACTCAATCTTCCAAGCTACTGAGGCTGTCACATGGACTTTGGGCAACGTACTGAAGTCTCTTCTTTTGTCAGCCTGATTTCCTTACTGCTCTTCCAAACACTGTATTGGTGGGAGGCAGATCACTGTAGGAGTGTGGCAGCTCCCAGTAGTAATGCTGCTGAAGTAAGGAGCAGTAGGTGGTTCTTACAAGTCCTGAATTGACTCTGCTGCCTAAGAAAAGAGTCTCCTGCTATGGGTCTTCCTTGCCATACACCTCAGAAGCAGTCAGGCCTAATGTGACTGACTGATAGCTAGCTTCAGAAATGGTGAAGAATAGAGTGAGCATGGCCATTTGCCAGGAAAAATGAAAACAGGAACGGAGTGTCCTATTAATTTATTTATTTTTACTTTTTATTTTGTTTTGCTCTGGTCCTTCCTTCTTCCCTCCCCCGAAAATATAAGGAACTCTCGATCCTGTAGAAGTGTCTAACTAGTATTCTGTAAGAGGCTGTAGCTGGGCTACTTTAAAAAATGAACAGGCTTTGAAAGAAGGAGCTTGCAGGAACCCTGGATGTCATTGTGCTTGGACTGTGTTTGCATGTGGCAGACAAATAGTGAATAGTAAAGCTGTAGAAGGCTATAAAGAATGGAAAACTTCACATCTGGGAAAAACTTCACCTCTAGGACATAAGGTATTAGAGGGGAAATCTTCCTGAGGAACAAGCTACGCAGTTACTGCCTGCTGCAGTTCTTTCTCTGGAGCATCTAGTGCTAGCTGCTGCAGGAACTGAGTGAACCACGTAACCCACACATCTAATTCGCTGTATTAATTTCCATAGTGAGACAGAACTCGTGCAGGGTTTAATGTGACTCCTGCTTTGTTGACTTGTGTGTTGACTGCAAAGATCTGGTGGCAGCTTGCTTTGGTTGCTTTGGCATAGCAGAGCTGGCATTAAACTTGCTGGGTGGGCTTTGTTCGTTGTGAAGTTTCACAGCTCCATGTCCTTGAAACCCTCTTCACTAAGTTAGGGCCAGTTTTACTAGTTCTGTTGTCTGGCTTTTACTGAAAAAAACACTTGTCCAAAGAACTCATCATTTCCAAAACAGATTCCTTTTCACTGCTTCCCACAATATTTTTGTGGGTCTTTTGTCAAGGTATCTAACCACATTCATGTGAAGCATTAAAAAGCCAAATAACAGATTACATCATGTGTATTGGTTCTGAGGTAGGTAAATGGACAAGAGCCCTTGGAAGCACAGTCTTTTTGCAATTAAAGATACACTTTAAGAGCTGTATTATTCTTAAATGTAACTCATCACCAGACAGTTCACAAACAGCAAGAGTATCTCAACCATCAGCAGTTTCTAGTGCTTGCAATTTCTTTCCCCAGGGACCAGGGGGAAGGCTGGCCTTTATTATGTACCCTGCTGGTTATTGGGTTTGGTGCCTCTCTCAAGGTCACCTTTGATACCTGCAGGCAAGTAGGGGAGCTTGGTAGCACATCTTGAATTTAACCAGAGACTAGGCAGAATGTCATAGTTGATTGAACTTGACTGAAAACAGTGTAGGAAATTTTGATGCCAGGTGTATGTCTAACAGGTGGAAAATACTGAAAGATTCTAGAAACTGTGGTTGAGATTTTCCATAGTTTGATGAAATCAAGTCAACTAGTAGATGAGGACTTTATCCCTGGAGACTCGTTTAAGGATCCCAGTTGTAAACCTTGCAGAATGTGTGGCCAGAATCAATATAGAATATAAATATTGTACATTTTGGGGAAGGTAAATCCTATGTATCAGTCAGGTACGCCTTAATGTCTGCCCATTAAAGCTTCTGTGTGTCTTTCAAAAGGCATCAGGAGGACAGAATACACGTCACCAGTCCAATCTGCAGGTGAGGCTGGTCATGAGCAACTGTGCCAGAGTTTCTCCTTGGAAAAACAGGCATTGAATTTAGGAATGTCATTTAACAGGTGACTGAAAACCACTAAGGGTGAGTTTGTCCCTCAGTTTGGCTGCGGCTTTAGTAAGATCATGTATTTACACACCATTGGGGATAAGAGGTTCATTACAAGCAATAAAGATATTCCCAGCTGTTCTTCCCTGAGCAGGTAGCTTTACTTCTGTCATGTCCTTGGACACAGGATGAGAAACATTTCTCTTTGTCTTATCCAACTCACCCTTTGATTCAGAGGGGAAGAAAAGAAAGATAAAAGGTTCTAGAGTGACAAACCAAAAAAGAAGAAGAAAAAGGAAAAAAAAAATGGGCACAAGGTTAAACACAAAGTTGCTAATTTTTAAAAAAGCTTACGAATCCATGGTGACTCCCTTCCTCTCAAATGTACTTTATTTTTAAAAAGCCTTTCAGTTCCTCTTTATTGTGTGTACTGAGCCTGCAAGGACGAGCATCTGTAGGAAAAAAGCCCCACTTCTTAATAAACAGATAGGCTTCCCCTGGGTCTGATCTGCTGATTCTAATGACCAGAATAATTTGTCACTCAGACTGACTTGCTGCTAATAACTCTGTGCCATTGGTGCAGCTTCAGGAGGGGTGGATGTGCTCTTGTTCTTGTCGCCAAAGTTCTGCTTTCTTGTTACACAAGAATTTGCACAGGGACAGCAGTGGGGGTCCATATATTGCCGTGACACCTAGCCCCAAAGATTACTGACTTCTAGACATGACTTTTGGGTGAATTTTGCCTGTAGAGGATCATTTGAGTAGTAGTAACTGAACAGGAAGCAACAGACTTGCTGTGTACAACCTGCGCTATAGCACCAATTAAATACTGAGGAAGTATTTGGTCAAATCTTGCTACCTTAAGTGCTTCTTTTAGCAGTGGGGCTGAGCCTGGCCTTTACCTTCCTGGGAGAGGGAAGGTGATGTCATGGGGATTATTAGTGGGAGCTCCTGCTCTCCCAGTTACTGCAGCACTTACAAAAGAGGGATGCCTTTGTTTAATTTCATTCCTAATGACCTCTTAAGGCATCTCTTGTTGGAAGAGCCTCCTTCGAAACCAAAGGGGGATGTAGCAAGACAAAGAGCCTTCTCTGCCTATTTATATTTGCTTTCACTGTCACTGGCTCCTCATGTCATCCAGGACAGAGGATTAATCTCTCTGATCCCTCTATTTCTAGTTGTAAAAGCGCAGTGTGCTATTGAGGGTGATTCACTACAATCCTTGTTATAATCTCTTGTAACTACAAATGCATCAGTCAGAAGAGGAAGGCTAATGGGAAAATGTGGCATATTTCTGTGTGTGTATATATATTTTTTTTTTCTGTGTGTATATATATATATTTATGGGAAGTCTGATGGATTGAAATACGGGGAGTGATGCAATATAGGGCTCTGCCACATTATAGCAAGAAATTCTTGCAAATGCCTCCTCTTGCCCTATCTGAGTGTGGTTTTGTCCCCTTCTCACCTGTTTCCCATGGCCTCCTTCAGCAAACCACTCTTAAGGGACTTGCACTTAACAGCATGATGAACTCTGCTACAGTAGATAGAAAGTGAAAGTTGGCAGTGGCTTTTCTGTTCTTAATAAGCCTGGTGAAGTCCGACAAACCAGAACAATGTGAAGAGCACTAGGTGATAGTTTACTGTAGGTGATGACAGAGGGGAAAATACACATGGGAGCAGTCTGGCTCTTTCTGAAGTTAACAGTAGGC
The DNA here is from genome assembly GCF_000737465.1 of Haliaeetus leucocephalus. Lineage (NCBI taxonomy): Eukaryota > Metazoa > Chordata > Aves > Accipitriformes > Accipitridae > Haliaeetus > Haliaeetus leucocephalus. The sequence goes on from NW_010972604.1 coordinate 1,675,173, forward strand.
TTTGTTTTTTCATTCCTTTCTGGTAAATGAAGTGAGTTTCCCTTGTAGTTCTGCATCCAAAATGTTGTCCGTTTAAATGTGATTATTGTCATCATAGCTTTCAGGGTCATTTTCATCCTAGAGCTTGCCTGCCAAATCTGAACTGGAAGTGCCAGGACTAGAAAGGACAGTTGTCACGTTTTTTTTTTCTAGCACAATCCTTGACCAACCATTTACATTGAACCTGCTTCTATAAAATGTGTGTGTATACGTGCATGCTTATCATATGTAACAAACAAGTAGACTGAAGACTTGCAGAGGAGCTGCTGCTCTTTGACATTGCAAATGATCTCTAGATGAGAGGGTTTTCTTATACCAAACAGCATAAATGCATGCTGAACTAAATGCTGTCTTGTTGCAAAGAGAAAAAAAAAAAAAAATCTGCTTAGCTCGAAAAAGAAGAGGAAGTTCACCTGCAGCTAAGGTTTGTTGTGAGAGACAGGAAATCTGAGTCTTGTTCCTGCTTCTGGCCTGTATTTTCTGGTTTAAGCTACTTCATCTCTGTGTACCTTAGTTTCCTGCAACTCAGTTGTCATCTGCATAATTTTTTTTGTAAGGTTCTTACATTTTTTAAAAAAAATATTTTTTAGCCTGCTTTCCAAGGGGAAGTGGGCTTACACAATCACGCTGCAAGTAACTTCTGAACCTGTTGGCTAAATGTAAAGCATTTGCTGGAACTTGAGTCGTCACAGGAAGAAGGGAATGTAAATTCCAATGTCATGACCTAGAGCTGCAGCCTCACCCTGAGCTGAAGCCTGTGGAGATAGCACTTTTTTAGACACAAGATAGTTCACGTGGGTGAGTGGTCCTTATGAAGCCTGCAACCACAGGTTACCAAACTGTGGGAAATCAGACTGTGGTAATCCTTCTGCCTATGGGATGGCCTTCTTCCATTGCAAAGCCTTCTGAGAGCCTCAGGGAAAAGGTTAAGTATTGTTACTAAATTAGAGGTGGCACGGTGCAGCAGACTCTTCACAAAATTGATGTTTGATAACATGAGGGGGTGGAAGGAGGAGAGATTCCCTGATAAAATTACAGGAGTCTTGTCAGGCTGGCTTGATCTTGGGAGTTAACAAAAAAGAGTAGCATCTTTGATTAAAAGATGGAAGGGGATTTTATCTTTGCTCTTGGAATAACAAAGCAGAAGCCAATAAAAATGAGATCAAATTTCAGCCTTCTAAATGCATCAGTGTTCTTATGCAGTGTGTTAACACTGTAGCCTTGAAATATCTCATTGCTTTTGGGCATGAAAACTCTATATATGGCCTTTTAGCAGTTCCTTTGCATGAGATGTGTATTTTGTTTCTGTGATTCTTGTGACAGCGATGTTCAGCTATTTTGTACCCTTCATCATAGGGTCAGACCTGACAGGGGAGGATAACTTCTGACTGAGACCGCTAGAGTTAAGTCTTTCAAATATTGCAGAAATATTCCCAAGTTGCTTTCATCACAAAGTTGCAAGGTTTGGAAGGTCTCCATGTTGTTCTGTACAAGCTGCTACATGCTTTGACAGGTGTGTGAGAAAGAGTCCTGCTCTGGTGCACCTGCAGAGCTCTGCAGCTCCCAAGGCCTTTTAGAGATGAGATTCTTTTTCTGTGTCTTCCTGGGACTGCAGGAGAACTGCACTGTGATGTTTTCCAGACAAACCACTGAGAAGGTGGGATTTGCAACTCTGTTGTATTTTCCAAATGGCAAGAGGTTCAAAATTATTCCTCTTTGACCTTTCCTGATCCATCTGATTACTTTCTTAAATGAAATGTGTGGCTTTGTTTCTAGCAAGGTAATGTGCAAGTGATAGACTAGAACTGCAGCTTCAAAGTTGTATGTTCAAAGGAGCAGGAGATGACCCTGCCAGAGCCCTGTGCCTTGTACCAGTGTTGCCTAAGTGCTCCTTGCTTTTTACCCCTGCTCAGTAAGGCTGCATCTGAGATGCACATAGTGAAGTGTGGAAGCATCTCCTCTACATACCTACATGCCAAATGCAGCAGGGTAAGTCTGATGTATACTTTGTAGTCTTTTGGTGGTTTTCTTCTTCCCAGGATCGGAGTCTCCCATGGTAAGCATTTGGTGTTTTCGGGACCCTGAGGCGCTTGTAGCTACCCAGGCCTAGACTTTTATTCACTAGTGGTGCTGATATCAACTTCTCTGACCACAAGGCAAGGATCCCAGCTCAGTTGCTGTTGAACATGTTTCATTCAAGATAAGATTTCTCACTCACTTTCCTTTGTTAGTGATACCCTGGCAAGAAGCAAGCATAGCATTGTGTTGTCCAGCTACTTGAGAGCAAGGAAGCTGAGTCAGGATCAGTTCCTTATATAGAAAGTGAATTAGATACATCTTGCATTTTATTCTTGGCTGTGATCTTCCATTGTGTCTGTTAGACATTTGTTATGGTTGTTTGCTTTCTCTGTGTACTTGAGCTCTACGTGTCGGCTGGGACATGTGTTCAATCTGTCTTATCCATCTTTGAATGCCCACTGGGAGGTTTTCTCAGGTGGCGTGTTCTCACTGTGCGGTATTACAGGTGATTTGCACAGACTCAGTAGGGCTGTGATGCCCTGCAGGCATCCTGCTGGTTAGCGTACTGGTTGGCTGCTTGTCAGCTGCCTTTTCAAGTGCTCCATAGCTGCTGTATTTAGGCTCTCTGGTTTGTAAGAGCTGCATGGGTTTGGCTTAGCCTGTCTTTACTGGCCGTGCCTGGTGCAGGGGTTGTGGGAGGAAGCTGCAGGGAAGGTTCTGCTTCAGGGTGGATGCTCTGCTCAGGGAGGGTATGTTTGCCAGTTGCATCTTGGTGCTTTGGTGTTATCTCCCTTTCCATATGACCCCACAAAGCATATACTTATGCTTTGTCACACAGTTTGCATTGCTGCTTCTGTGAATAAGGGAGGAGAAACTCAGACAGCCCTCAGACTTGGCCTCCTTTGAGCTGTATCCACTGTGGCTCATGGACAGGTCTTCGTGGTTGATGTAATCTAACTAATGCATATGAGAGACCTCTGAGCCAGGAGCAGGGAATTTAATAAGATGACAAAACTGTTGGGTTTCAAGTCTGAAAGTAATTCTTGTCAGCAGGGGATGGGGAGTGGAAAGCAGCTTGACTGTATACAGCGCATCCCACCGAGGCCCATAACATGGACATACTATAAAACAGACCTGCTTTTCTGAGATGCTATTTATTCTCAGTCTCCAGCAAGCCCTGCAAGTCAAGGAGAGTTCACAAGTTTCTGAGCTGAGCCTTTCTTCCGTGGGCCTTTTCTTCTTCCTTTATTGGAATGTGCCAAAAAAGAAGAAAATCACTGGCAGGCTAAGTCATACAGTGTGCTGTCGCTGGGCCTTCTACGACTCCTATAAAAGATGCCACTCCAACATGACAGCTGTCAGAGGGATGGGTTACTTGAGCTTGTAAGTGTCTTCACCAGTGGTGTGTGAAGGCGGCTGTGCCTTTCCAGACTTCTTCGTCTTCCCTTGCCATTCTTTCTAGGCTTTGAGTGAGAAACCTGAAGATCTTAAGAAGTCTCTTCTTGGCTGTATGATAGCTGCTTCCTTTTTCCTCTCTTCCCTGCAAAGATGACTGATAGATTATAGCTTTTGAAGAGATACTAAATGTTGCATTGGAAGTTGGTGTGTAAAATATAGTCTTAGAAAAAGCAGTGACTTACAACTGACTGCGGGTCCGTCTCAGTCAGATATTGCTAAAAATAATCCACCTTCTAATTCCACAGTTGATCTCTAATTAGAGAAGTATTCTAATTCATAACCTGCAGATAGGACAAGATCAGAGACTGAAGTGATATCTCTGTTTTGCCAGTCAGGAAAGTCTGGGCAGTGTCAGTGTTTGGGAAGGGAATTTTGGGGGAAGACCAGGTGCTGTAAGGATGATGGTACCGACTTTGCACTGGATTCATGTTGAGTCTTTGCCCCAGCTAAATGCCGTAGGGTGCAGTTTTGCAAGCAATGCTTTTTTTTCAGGCAGAGAAGATGCCCTCCATGGTGGGCATCTTCTTCCTAGAGAATCTTCTTTTTTCTTTAAAAAAAACATGCCCACCCCAAAAAAAACATTCCATGAGCACACAAACAAACATTTATATGTGTGTTATGTTGTTTCCTGCTTGAAGCTGTTAGGTAGCATTGGTTGAGCATTGTTAAGACAGCTGCCTGGCTCTGCTGTAGAAGCAGCACAACAAGGAAGAGGGAGCCTTTTCAGCTGAGATATTTAACATTCCTAAAGATTGGGGTCTGAATACTTTTTAGCCTCTTTTTGGTTTAGTTTCTAAGTTAGACGGTTACTGTCCTCTGTAATGGGGCAGTGAGAGATCAGCTGGCCTTGCTGAGCTGTGAAACTTCTGTTAACTCTGCAAGAAATGTAGGTGATGTGGGATTGTACCAAATTACTTCTTCGACAGAGGATGGTAGTGGGAGCTTTTGCCATCGCCAGGTAATACCATCCACTGAATAGCATGTGTCCCTATAAAACAAGAAGTTTAGGTTCCTCCAGGATCAAGGCTTTATGCCTCAGAGAGAGCAAGGCTAATGAAGAAGGATTGTGTCAGGCACCAAGTCACTTGTGACACAGAGGGGTCTCTGCCTGTTCCTAGGCACAGTGCTGTTTCCTCTAGCACCCAGAGACTGAAGGGAATGATTGGGTCCTTCAAGCAGAAAGCAGCAGTGTTTTGGTCACTTGTGGATTCCTGTCACTTCAAAACCAGCAGAATTCATATCCTTCGTCTTTAAATACTTTATGACCATCTTGATGCTGCTGTACAACCCATGTGTGGGAGCCTGTGCCAAAGATGGGACTGTCTCTGGAGAGGAACATGACAACTGTTTTAAGTGAGCAGAAAACTGAGGAGATTTTGTCTTGATTTTCTAACATCTGTTGCATTTGGAATAGGGAGTAGTTTTCTTTTTTCAATTAAAAAAAAAAAATCTTGCATTTGCCATGTAAAAATGGTTAATGAAGAATTACGTCCTTATCTCTGCATTAGCCTAATTCAGCAGACAAATCCAATTATTTGTCTGTAGGAATTTTTTTATCTCCTCTTTGGAAGAGCAAACATCCCTCAATATTATTGTAGTTGTAACTACTTAGAGAAGGAAACCACATGGTCAGCAGGTATGGGTCCTGGAAAATAGGAAGGAGAGTAGGGTGGGGTTGGGTGGGTTTATCTCACTGCAGCTCTGAATGCAGTTCATGCAAAATTCTGATGTGGCCTCAACAGGTTCAATGCTCCCCTCTTTCCAGCAGTACATTTTCCTCCAGGGCTGATGAGATTTATCTTTAAAAAAAAAAAATTTTTTTTCTTCTTGTCTTCAGTTTGAACTGATACCTGATAGAAACTGCTGTTCCTTCCAGGTTTTGTCTTCATAAATGTTTCAGATTTTACAGCAGTGCTTATGTGCACCAGAATTGCATGGGCCTTATTTAGCACACTTGGCTCATCTCTCTGGCTCTTGTCTAAACTAATTTAAAGCAAAGAACATCTGTTAGGGGAGAAGAAAGAAAAGCCACTTCTGAATGTGCCTGGGTTGAAAATGTGACATGTCAATTGGTATCAGTGATGTGGCCATGATCCTGAATTTTATTTTAAGCCTTTCCTTGTTTGGACAATTTCCCATATCAACTTCTTTTACTTGCCCTGTCGATATGTAATGGCATCCCAGAATCCATTCCACCGTATTGCCCAAGTTATCACCAGGTTCCTTCTAAACCATCTTTTGTCTTGACAGCATGTTGCTCTCTAATGGCCTGAGCTTCTCACCCTTACTAGACACTTGAAGATCACTTGAAGCATCTGCTGGAGGAGAAACGAGAAGTCATTTAAGCAGCGGGGCAACAGAGCACTGCAAGTCAGCCTCTTCTCCAGCAGCAAGAAACAGATCTGTGGAATTCTTGGGGTTTCTCATGAACAGGCACAATTTCTCTGTACCTGGATACTTTGCTCTGTATTAGCAGCCTTCTGCAGCTGGCTGTGGTTGACTGGCAATGAGCAGCTAGTGGATGACAACGAACTTCAGAAATGCTGCTCCAGTTCTGGTAATAGAAAGCTGTGATGGATTTGATTTTTAATAGGATTGCATACAGATCTTGCAAGTGCATAGGAATGGACTGGTGGGGTTTTGTGCTGTTTCTCTAAACTTCTTATAAAATCTCTAAACTTCTAAATATTTGTAGAAACGAAGGGACTAATACCGGATGGGACAGAAAGGGTCAAAACTCGATTACCAAACTGAGAACGAGGACAATGGATGAGGATGGAACCACTGGACACTGGTTTCTTGTCCATATAAGAAGGCAGTGATTTAAAGGAATCCACAGTCGTGTATTCATCTGATGATCGCATCCAGTGGCTATTTTAGGTACAGTGGGGATGAATGGCCCTTTATAGACTGTGGTAAGGAATGCCTTGTCTGTGGGGTTCAGTAATGCCAGTCCCTTCTTTTCGGGTGGCACAGAGCACTGTGTCAGGGGAGGACGGGCAGAACCAGCATACGTGTGCCAGCATGCTCATGTGAAATAACACCCTAATGAAGGGAAACTGCACTGAGGCTTTGCTGCCAGTGCCTGTTGGTATCAGCGCTGGTGTGGGGAGCCAGGGTGAGGGAAGCCAGGCTGTTTGTCAGCCCTCTGAAATTGGTTACCTGGCCTTTAAACTACACCAGGGACACTTGCAGTAAGAAGAGTGCATGTAGCCTTTTTAACTGTGCAACATATCCCCTGATAAGGTTGCAGCTGGAATAGGCCATCTTGTTCTGGCACTGGAGGGCAATTAATTCTGTTCACAGACCTGGACTCTGTCTATAGGCTTTATACAGCTTTACTTTTTAATGATAATGCTGTGACACAGAGGTTCTTAAACTCTTCATAGCACAATTTTCATGTTGAAATTGATGAGAAATACCATGTTTGTCTGGCTAGCAACTGTCTGAAATCAAGATCTGGCAATTTTTGGTGAGGATGCAGGTGTGAAACGAACGGAATGAAACAGATGTGTACTGCTCTTATTGCTTGTCTTACTGTAGCACTTCGGTCTGTGCTCTTGGTTGTACCAGGTACCATACATTGCCATGGTAAGGAACAATACCACCCCCACAGAAGCTATCTGTGCGGCTGAAACTGCTTGGAGAGGGGAAGTGGAAGTACTGGTATCCTTCCATTTCACAGAAATGACTAAACTGAAGAACTTAAATGATTTGCTTTCCTGGACCACAGCCAGTGAGCACACCTCTGTATCGGTGATATTTGAAATAAAGTTAAAGATGGGCATTTATGTCTATGGGGCTGTGGACCGCAGTACTGGTCCTTTCCATGTTGCCCTTTCGAGAGGGGGTTCTTTGGCAAATACATTGGCAAATGTATACAGAAGGTATCAGCATGAAAAAAGATGGAAACAAAAAAACATAAAGTAGACGTGCTGTGCCTGAATATACTTCCCAATAAAAAGCTCTCACCCAAAATCTGTTAAATTTTAATGACTCACAGTATTCCCCTGTATTTGAAATGTATTTAAAATTTAAAACTTTTAACTTCAGGGGATAGCAAATGACTTCTGGTAGCTAGTTTTGCATCAGAAGTTCAGGTTGCTTTAAAACATGGGAAATTATGGTTGAAAACATAACTTAGTGATGTCATGCAAGTTTGTGGACGAATTGGGTACAGGATGCTTGGTACATTGCCCTTTTTACTCTGCGCTTGAACTTTTGAAGACCCTGGGTTTTGAAGACTGGGCTCTCCAGTTGCATTGTGCAAGTCCTAAAGAATGTGGTTTATAGCTGTTTCATCCGGAAAGAGTTTAAAGGTTTGTCATAATGATCCAGAAATCTAGATTTTTATTAAGACTTCCAGAGCAAAGATATGTTGTAACTTGAAACCTATGAATAAAGAGTTACCTGGCATTTAACTTGTAAATCATTCAAAAGAAATACATTCTTACATGCACTCCTTTGGAAATTTCTCATTCACCCAGAGACAAAGAAGGAATGATTTCGTACTTCGTTGAAACACAGAATCATTTAGTCAATAGTATATTCTTTTTACTCTGGCTTAAGAGGAATGTTTTGCCTGGTAGCAGTTAAACAATAGTGAAGAATGTTGCTTAGGTGCCTGTTGTTCCTAAGTAGCTTTTACAACTGTTAGCCTCTGATGTAATGGAAAATAAGTGATGTAGCACAGATTTTCCTAAAAATGCATCGCTGTTATCTGTATACAATACAGAATGTGAGCAGTGTCTTCAGTGAACAATGATGAGATTGTTTTGTTTCATCAATATCTTGCTTTGTAAATATTTACACTGTTTGAGAAACACAGGCTTTTGTTGTCTTCAATGTAAATTTATGCATTTGTTTTTAATTGTCGTTATTAATTTTTAAGATAAAAATACGGAGCAATTTTTCGCTGGATTTCAGAACCGATTTAGAGTTTCATGGACCCCAAAAGGATTATAGTAGAGAATGGGAAGTGATCATAAATCGTCCATAGATGTTGCATTTTATCTTGTGGACTTGTGTACTAGACTAGAAATTTGCCTGCAATTATATGTTGATGCAGATTTCTCTTACTGGTCTGTACATGCATTAGTATGTCCCTCTTTCCATTTGATTATAACCTCCATTAACACTTTCTTTTAAAAACTGTTGATCATCATATGGAGTGCTTTGCCAAATCGTAATGATCACGTGGGCTTTTTTCCCAATAGATTTGCTATTATTCTGGAGGTCTGGGGTGTTGCCTTTTCCTTGACATCACTTGCTGTCTTTCCCTGGCATATCATAATTTTGTGGGTTTTGTCTTTTGCCCAGGAATAGGGGGGAGGGGTGTGTTTTTTGTATCCAGTGGATATACTGTGGACTTTTCTGCGCTGATTGCAGGGTGATCTACAGTTGCAGGGGACTAACTGTGGCAATCTTAGTAGGCCATTCCTAAACCTGTGTTCACAGTAATCTGACCTTTTTTATTTTCCTTTAATTTAAGAATTTCAAATTGCATGAAACCTCACCGCTGCTCTCTACAACCATTTCTGTGGGTAAGGAAAAGATGCATTGACCATTGCATCACCAGTGGGCACACTGTGATGGAATCCATGTAGGTTACTGCTATGCAATGCTTTTGGACAAGTAATGAAGAAGGAAAACCAGCTTTTCTCAAAAACTGTAGCAACAGGCATGGTACTGTAGCATGTTGTTATCTGACAATGAATATTATGAAGCAGCAAGTCATCATCCATATCTTTAAGAAAAATCTCATTTGAGCCATGTGATTAAGACAGCCTAATTTTTGCTGTGCTTCAGTGCCAAATCAGAGGGAAGAATGCCTTTTCTGGAGAGGGGCATTAATTTCTCAGGAAGCCAGTCTCTACTTGTTGTGGAAGTTGGTGGGATCATGGCTAAGAGTGATAACAAGGCAAGTCCCGTACATGCTGTGATACTACATCCTTCTTGCAGCAAAGCTGTAAAGACTCACAGCTCGTGGTGTGATCCATGTGCTAGACCTGCTCTGTTCAGAAGCACCTCAGGGCAGGACGATGTGTTTAATGTGAAGAGGTGAGGTGAAATGGTGATTATCTAGTGGCACCCCCTTATGCAAATGGATTTGGAAATTCAGTAGAGCAACTTACTGGCTGAGGATACAGCAGCCCTGGCTGTTGACCTCTCCCAGGCCCCCACCATTAGGGCTTCCCAGAGTAGAGAATGAAACTTCTGCTTTAGCGCTGTTTCTTTTTGCTTGTTATAGTTAAGAGACTGCCCCAGGGATTATTGCTCATGGTACTGTGGACTGTTTCGTCAACAAATATATAAGGGGAGTATTTAAAAACATGTTTTACCTAGAAGACCACTTATGTAGTTAAAGAAGTTTTGCTTCTGTAGCAGGAGCTTACTGCCCATGTGTGTGTAGAGAGCACCTGGTGCTTTGTTCTTTCCACAGGACATCAGGAATGATCACTGATGTTTCTGATGCAGGTAAGTTGCTATTAGTAGCATATGCAGTCAAAAGTAATTTCTTTTTTTCTCAAGGGACTGTAATGACTGTATAACTTGTTGTCAGAACAGAGGGAAGTGACATTTGTTTTCTTCTGAATGCTACCAAGCTAGTTCATAACTGCACTTAGCAGCTGATTTGATTTGAAGGGGACAGATTTTAAGGAATCTGTTTTTCGGAGGTGCAGGTCCCGCTCAGCTTCCATTGAAATCAAGGGAGGGGCTTGCTAAGAGCTCTGGGACCATTATTGATTGATGCTGTAGTTTAACAGCTTGCTTGTCTAGTTGTATTATGTTTGTAAAAACAATCATATTCTTATTTTGAGAGGAGACATCCAGAGCTGGCAGATACCTCTATTTCTCTATGCGTTGTGTGTAGTCTACAGCTATATATTCCTGTACATTGAGAAGCTTTCAAAGGGAACATGGGAAATATGCAGAAGGATTTCTTGTCCTCTTTCTAAGCCTTTCTTTTGATTTCAACTACATAATAACATGATTTATATCTTTTAATTACTAGAAGAAAAATGTTTTTAGGTCTTGAAGCTGATTATTTTTAGGACATGAGCAGGTGGAGGAAAGGAGGAACTGAGATAATAAAGGGAGAAGTTGCAGCTGAGCTAGTAAACAGTGCAAGATATATGGGCAGAGGCGTAGCTGTAAATAGCAGTAATCCAGAATTATATCTGCCTGGTCTGAGTACAAGGGTTCTTTTCACTTCTAACATTGTACTGGCCCTGAAATGTGAAAGGTACTGCAGGGAAAGAAGTGTTAGTTTCTCTCCCTTAAGCTCCCTTGAATAGATTTGTTTGTCAAGTTAACAAAGGTATGTGAAGTGCATGAGGCTTGATAACATCTCCTAAATAATGCTGTTAAGAAAGTACTGATTAAGCTGCAGTAAAACAAAATGAAATGCAGATGCAGGATCCTCTTTTTGAAAATGCACATCTGTCATCTCTAGAAAAGGATTATGTAAGTTACATTAGTAGGGGAGGATTCCAGACAAGCTCAAAATAAAATAAATAAAAGCTCAAACTGGAGCCAACACAAGCTAATAGGATTGGAAATATTTGCAAATATGGAAAATGTAGTGTACAGAAAGTAGGCATGAGCTATATCCAGCTGAAATGTCAGGGTAGGTAAGGAAAGTTAAGATGCACACAGGAATTTGCTAAGGTCACTGAGTGATGTCTTCTGTTACCTTCAGAACAACAACAAACCAAAACCAAAGGATTTTTTTTATGGGGCTTTGAGATTTTACATCAAGACCTCCAGCAGAAAAACAGATTCCAAATCTGCATTAATGGATTATTTCAAGTCTCACTAGGAGAAAGTAAGCCAGCTGATGAAGAGGTTACACCATCTAGCAGCAGTCAGAGGTTTCTTCAGAGGGTTTCCATTCCTGTTTGGGTTGGTCACGTTTCATGCTGCGTAGAGGGGAATTTTCAGAAGACCAGAGTTCATGGCAGTGATCCACAAAGCCTTGGGGCAGCACTTTCCAACCTGCAGCTGGTAGATCCCCTGAAGTCCACAGACCGCGTCCATTCCATGGCAGGATTGTCATGGCAATGCACAGTGCTGCAGTGTCTGGATTACCTGCACAGCAGCAATCTGTTGCTTTATTTTTAACCCACCCACCCTGCAACAGATTGTCAGACCATTGACCTATGTGATACAGCTCACTGTCATTAATGGGGGCTAGGGGAGTTGAAGAAAAGTGTAAGAAGCCTTGGGGCAGACCGGAATGACTCACAAGTGAAAATCCTTCCAATTCCCTTCTGTTAGTGACTATCGTCTTGCTTCTACCACAGGTTCCAGGGTTTATCTTTCACACACACATAAAGACAGATTCTTTTATAATCCAGAATACCTATTGTACTTTAAATAGAAAAAAAACCTGATGTATTTTACTGCTATTTTTTTCCCCATCCTATGAGTAATGCAAAGCATGTGTACCTACCTACATACATCCTCAGGATGCTTTTCTCTTAGTAAGGCCTGTATACATCTGTAGCCAGTGCCGCTAGAGCTCCAGAGCTTCTGCTGAAGTTCTCCAGTGTCTGCCATGTAGCAAGGGAATATGGTGGACTTCCTGAAGTGTAAATGACCTAGTAAAATCTGCAGTTCATATTGCGTGTTTTTAGGTTCTAGTAGATACCAAACCATAGACAGGAAACCCTGATTTGTGCTTACTTGCCCCAGTCTAGCTGGGAATTGTTAGCAAAGAGCAGTTTAGCCTTTATTTTGGAATGTGTAACGGGCAGAAAAGCTGCAGTGGGTGGCAGGTGAGGGATTACAAAATAGCTTTCTCCACCTGGGTTCTTCCAATGGCACTTCTCACTGTAACAGTCCGGCAATTTTACAGACTGTTAGGTACATCTCATGGCTGACTTATGTTCTTGTTTTGTCACTTGGGAAACTGAGGTCCTGACGGGGTGGATGATGGAAGTGGGGTTTCAAGTGGTCTCCCGCCTGCTTCTGCTATAGTGAGGTTACCTGTTGTTGTCAGCTGTCCCCTCTGATGTACTTAGTGCTGACAACCCAGAGGAACCTAATTTTCTGCTTCTGTTCCTGGCAGGAGATGTACTGCTCAGGGAAATGCCCCAGGCCCAAGTCATGTGCATGCTTTTCCTTCCCTTTTTCTTCTTCTCAACTACCTTCAGAGACACTTTGTCTCATTTCCTCTGAATCTGACTGTTCTTGCTGCAGCTTCATGGTTCTAGCAACGTAATGACCCAGCTGATGTGGTTCCAGGTGTCTGCTGGCATTTTTAGTTACTGTTTTGCCTGCCCTGCAGAAAGCAAAACTGCACTACCTGGATGCATGAAATCTTAGCTCCACTGAGCTAAGATCTCCTGTGGGCTCTGAGGCCAGGATTTTGACATCTTTGAAATGGTATTGGTTTCTGAAGGCTCTCCGCAATGGCAGTATGGCTGGAATCCATTTTGCAGGAACCAATGTGGCTATAGATAAGGGGAACAGTAGAGCTTCAGACTGTCCTCGGTCCTGGCATTCCCATGTGCCCCAGAGAGGTTTGCAGGAAACCTCCCTGGACAAGAGCAGTAGTCTGTATTTGCGGCTTATTGGCTGTTGGCAGCATCAGTAAAGAAATTTCTAAAGGGTCCAGCTGTGAGAACAGGCTTAAGTTTTATTATGGTGTGCTGAATGCCAAACTGCTAAGAGAGGTAAGTATTTTACTCCAATGAATGATATGTGAACAGCTGTGGAGGCAACAGAACAGGAATCCTCTTCCTTTGCAGGCAGATGATGTGGCTGGTGCATGTACCCTCTCTCTCCCTATCCTGCCATCCCATGATTACTTCAGTTTTCCAGGCAAGGAGCTGGAAAGTCCTTCCTCTCTGAACAGAACAGCATCTACACTGGTGATTGTGGGACTTCCTTTGCATTTGGTTTATGAACCAAATACCACACAAGAGAGGAGGAAGCTGAGCCCTTATCTGCCAGCTCCTCAGCGAGTGTACTCAGCTGTTGGGTGGAGGTGCTGTAGTAGTGAGGAACCCTTGCTTTGTGTGTGGGATGGCCTGAACATCTAACTAGAATCCTGAAGAGAGGGGAGTACCTAGGAGCGGTCCCCTTGCCTTAGCATTTCTTCACTGGGGGTCTTTTCGGCAGGCCCCTGGTTTGATGTGCTTGAAGCTTGGATCCCTCTTTGCAGGTGCCGTACTCCTCACCCCGGGATCAGGGAGCACGTGGTGTTACTTCAGCTGTGCAAAACATCCTGTGGAGCTCGTCGTAACTTGCTTTGTGTTGAGTGGCATTGCTTTTCTGGCATCCTTGTCTGTTTGTTACTTGGTCCTGCAGATGGTCCGTTGATTCATGTAACTTTATCCTTTAATTAGCGCTGTGGAGTTAACGTGCTTCAGGTTGATATGGACAGGCTTTCAGTGTGTGAGTTGTTACAGACCTTCCAGATTGGGGATGCTACAGTGTGACATCTGGGTTAAGTTTAGAGCTTTTTCTAAGCCTCCCTTGAACAGACAGGCTTTATGAGAGCGTCTGCCAGGCTTTACCAGAGGAGGGCTGTTCCACATCATCTTTGAATATCTAATTGGATTATATTTGCTGCTTGAGCTCTTTCAAAGAATTCTAACACAAGCTATCCTCGAAGTACCTGCAGAAAAACTGGATTGACTTGTTTCTCATCATCAGAGGCATTTAACTGTTTTCTAATAATTTTCCTTGTTCTCTTTACGGTAATAATGTGTCCTTGCCTGCAAGCGCAGAACCCTTTTTGAGGGGGACACAGAGCAGGGTCCATGTCCTTCCCCTTGGCTCAGCTATCGCTGGCAGTAGCACAGAACATATGACCTGGCATATTTTCATTGAAGCTTAACGTTCTCTGGATTTCATTGCCTTATGTTTTCTTGGGAAAATACCTTCTCTTCCTGCTTTGTTTATTGCAGTTTGATATTCCTGTCTCAGCCCACATTTATCTCTCCTCTGGCTTGGCTCCTTTAGAGGATGCAGCTAAACAGGTGTGTGGAGGACCTGGAGAGGTTCTGTGTTTTCTCTTTATGCTGAGATTCAATAGTGCTGGTAAGTCCCATGTTTCCCTCTGTCCTCCAGTAAGGAATTGGCCTTGTTGTTGCTTGTTTATGCATATGGATGTGGTTTATTTTTAAAATCAGTAATGCCTAGAAGTTATGGAGGCATTGCCTTCAAAGTTTTCAGGCATGCTTCATGATGCACTGTCTTGGTATCTATGGAAGTAATATAAAAGCTGACCGCTTGTCAGTAAGGCTTTTGAATTTGGCTGAGCGCTCTAATGGGCAGATAGCATCATCCAGCAAATGGAGTGTGTGATTGGGAAGCAGCAGGCATTGCTTGCATTTTTATTTTTGCTCTTGACTTGCTTTATGACCTTTGATAACTCTTTCCCCCTCAGTGCAAAAAGGATACTGAACTATGCCTGTATAAATTGCCTTGGGATATGTAATTTTTTTTTTTTGCCTTCTAATCAAAAGTAGTCAAAGGATTTGGTCCTGTTTTCATTTTACACAACTGCAGTATTCCTGTGGAGTCTAATGGAAATAGAACCAGACCAGCATCTTTTGCAGAATCAAAAACCTAGGAAGCTTGGCCTATCTTTAAAACTTCCAATTAATTAAATATTCAATTAAAAATGTGTGCCATATAAGTTAAGGGTATGCACCAAGTGCTAGGCTATACTGCTTCCAAACTGTTAACATAATATATAGGGCATCTATCTGTTCTCCGTTTTCTGCTTTCACAGATTCAAAAACAAAAAACAAAAAGTTGATATGTTATGGAAACAGAAGAACAGTGCATCATCCAGTTGCCCTATTTAGTGTAGTCCCCGCTGTGTTAATTCCCCTCTAATCCTTTCCTTAAACACAATTGATTGTATCTCATTTGTGGCAGGTTACATTCCAAATAAACACTCCATGATCCTACATGTTTCAAAAAGCTTTTTATTTAATGTAACTTCGCTAATCTAATAAAAGGTATGGCTAATTATGCCTGCCTTTCAGATTAGTGTTGCCAATTTTGGCTAATTTATGTCTATCACTGTCTTTCCTATGTGTAATGCTTCCCTGTTGTATTAGTAAAAGAAGGATAAAGTGTGTCTAGTCCAGTGGATTCCTGATTCCTAGCAAGAGGTTTTGATTATATTATTCACTAATAGCCTTAAGAAGGGAATAGCTCACATGATGCATCTTCCTATTGCCAGCTGGTACGTGTTTATATGAATGACAGGAGCCAAATGCAGTATACTGACTGTTTTTAACCAAAGCTTCAGCATTCAGCCTGATTCAGGATGATGCCTGAGGCAGTTTGATCCAGTGTGGTGGGTCTGGCAGTCTGGGAAACTCCTTGCACGAGCTTTGCTCTCTGCACCTCCAGGTAGCATGCACCTGCTGCTCCGCTTGGAGAGCTGCTCTTCCTCCTCCTCTCTATCCACGTAGACTCACATGTGACCCCTGCCCTCTGGCTCTGCTCTTGAACCACTTTCAGAACTGGTTGATAATTTATTTATTCATTCATTTGCATGAATTGTGCTCTGACCTGTCTAGTTCTAGTTCTTTAAAACTCCTGTGTCGTTTCTCACCCAGCCAGTGCACGAAACTCCCTCCTGTTCAGAATCTGGAGGGGAAAATAAGAGGTGCATCTTGGTCCAATTGAAGGCTTAGCTTTAGTTTAGAAATAATTGCATTTTGAGCTACTTAAACATCATCTAATATTTTTATTTTTTAGGTGCAAGGCCTGACAATGGCACCGAATGAGCACTGCCTTCAAGCCTCCTTCCTGTAAATGATAGGACCAAACAAGGCGGTGTGATGAACATGCCACTGCATCAAATCTCTGTCATTCCAGCTCAGGATGTTACCTCTTCCAGAGTCTCCAGGAGCAAGACCAAAGAAAAAGAGGAACAGGTATTGTCAGATATGCTTGATTTTTCACAGGAAGTTATGTAAGTATAAAATGATAGGGGTTATCAAATCAGACCTACCTGATTGTGTTTCAAAGCCCCAACTCCTTGCATGACTGCTGCTTTTAGTGAAGATGAATGTTACCGAATTATCTCTTTATTCTCATATTTGCTATTTTAAAGCAGCTACCTGCAAAATTCTAGAAATTGTTGTTGAGTAACTTTTGCAAAATGCAAGCTACGACTTTTCTATTTTGGATAAGAATTCAAGGCAGGTAGGGATTTCATATGATGGGTCTAGTACCATTGTCATGGAAGCTGTTAAAGGTGTACTTTACCTTTCTAAAAGAAAAATAGTATGGGGTATGAACCCCTATATGCAGCCATGCATCCTGTTTTCCTTTGCTCTTGGCAGCATCTAGTAGCCATGTTGTGGTTCGTATTGACTGGAATATCACAAGGAAGAAAATACACACCCATGTGTATACTTACTGTGCTGTTTTCTGGAGATAACTATTTGTATTCTTAACTTGGGAGCATGTGTGTGAATGGAGTAATTTTGAGGTCTTGTTGTGGTACTAATGAGAACTGAAATACAAAAATATCTGAAGTATCTAATGATTATAAGTCTATTAGAATCTAATTAATAGGCTACTTACCAATTTTTAATGACATACTATGTCTAGTCTTCATGTGTCAACCTTATTTACCCCTGGACTATGTGTCTGATCCAGCCCAAAGACCTCAGTGTGCATCATGCTTTAGTGTATGCTGTACTGCATTGAATTTTACATTATCTGTCAGTTCCACAGAAACCTCTTTGTGGTTTTTAGCTTTACTCTAACATAAAATCAGGTCAAGAGAACATTTACATTATGGTACAACTGCAGGGCTTGTTTTGTGGACTGCTCAGCAGTGATTAATTCTGAGGAGATCTAGGGTGATACTGATTACAGTTAGGGCGCAGCTTAAGTGTAAGGGACTGGAAAGGCACTGTCATGTTACAGAAAGGGATTCATTAAGAGTAACTCTGGGTAGGATAAAAGAAATTACTTCTGATGTGTTAGGATCATCTGCCTGACTAACCTTCTCACCTGTCAGCTGTCCAAATTGCACCTCCCAAAGTCACCAGTGAGTCAGTAAAAATAAATTGTCCCGTTGTTGGTTTTTTGGAGTTCTCTCCTTAGTAACATCTTAAAATGGATTCTAGCCCTTTGGATTCTTAAACTAGTAATTAATTAGGCTGTCATGCTGCTGCTTTTGGTTGCCAGGACTAGGCAAGAAGTTATCTTCACAGATGAGGTGCTCTAAATCCATAAAGCACCTTGTCTCAGGAGTCTGCTGGAATCTCTCACTTCCCACCTGTCACACGTAGTCACTGTCTGGGCAGCTCTCTAGGTTAAGAGGGCTCTGCTGTTTCTTCCCGTTGGTCCCCCTCCCATATAGAAACTAACTGTGCCCTAGGTAACATCTGTTGTACAAAAGAAGGACAGTAGGTAAAACTGAGAAAGAAGGCATTTACAATTCTGTTTTGTATCTTCAGTACAAAGTAAGTGTTACTTCAGTATTTTCATACTTCAGTTGCATAACTTTCCATTATGCAACACAGCTCGCAGTTATTTCTTCATGTTGTGGATGGCCTAGACACAGTTCTGATGGATTTCTGCAAAAACATATAATAGTTTTTCAGGAACAAGTGCAACATTTCACAGTTTGATTCAAGTGCCATGATTTTCTTACCTTACCTTTACTATGTAATAGAAACACCCCTTACCTTTTCTGCATAGGAAGAACAGTAAGTACCTCAAACAACCATGTACACTGTGGTCTTAAAATGTATTGAGTTGTACAAAGCCACTTGCCAATCTGAACAAAATCAAACAACCCCTAAACCACAATCAAAACCAATATTACTACTTCAAAGATAAATATATAGGTTTGCTTTGTAATACCAGGCTGTGTTCTTAGACGAAGTGTGTTGCCAGGTGTGTGCTTTGTAGATTGAGCAGATTCGATGTACATATCTCCCCTGTTTATTACCAAGCTCTGGCTAAAGCCAAGGTGAATAAAGGTAGAATGTCAAGTAGCAGATGAAATTTTGTCTTGCTTTTGTTTGTGCTGTTTCAAACTAGACCTTTGGCTTGTCTGTACCTGCATCCTGCATTGTAAGAAGTCCTTCAGAGGAAAGGCTCAAGAAGCACAGCAGCAGAAAATGAAGTACCTATGTGCCTAGAAAGAGAACTTTGCCAGTCTGTGAAAAGTCAGTGTTTGTCCTATTCCCCAGAAGGAAGATGCTTTCTATCCTGTTCTGTTATCTTTTGCGATTGTGGATGTGTTTAATTATCCACATTTGTAGCAGAGGTGCAGAGGAAAAATTCTTAAGCTGAACAGTTAGATCTCTTACTATTTCTTCTCTTTCACGCTTCTGGTCAAGATGTGGCTCTTGTATTTCAGGCTAAGGCTTGACTGGTTTTAGTAATAGTTTTCCTTGCTACAAGAGCAGGTTTTCTGGGCTAATGATTTGTGACTAACAGTGAAGAACAGCAAGAAATTCTTACCACCTTTATCATTACAACCCAGTTTTTCACATTGGGTGTTCTATAGTCCCTAGGCATGCCTCATAGCAGATTAACATGTAGATTCAATACCTGTGGAAGTCTTGGGCAAAAATCTACTGACTTTGAAGAGGTGGTAAAAGGCAAAGCTCTTGTCTACCATTTCTGTTTTAAGTCCTCAGTGATATGTATAAATAGCAGATCCTGGTAGATTCTGATTTAGGTTAGTGTAATTTTAAAGATTTAAAATAGTTGAAAACTGTGGTTAACAGCAGTCTTTCATGAAACTTTGTCCATTTCCCTAGTAAAAATGGTGAAGGTCATAAAGGGATTATTAATCTTGCATTTAACTCACATGAACTGTTAGCTTTAAGGGCTATTAATAACCATCATTAGCTTCTTACTTATCCTTCACTAGGAATAGCTTCATACTTACCTGATTTAAGGGAGAGTCGCTCTTATTGTTTGTGAGATGCTACACCCCCCCTACCCCACCCCCCCACCCCCGCTTCTGTTTGGTGGGTAACAGCAACAGCTGGCAACCATGTTTCCCAATGTATCCAAAAGCTACTGGCTCTCAGGATTTGGACTGGAAATGAGGAACCCATGCTGGCATGTGATTGAGGTGTTGCTCTGGTTTTGTTCTGCTACAGCATTGCCTATTTGAGGGCTTTGTGCCTCACTTGTTGAAGGGGGCTGATGTGTACCGCAAGTTCTTAGTAAATGTTACTGCAGTGGGTGAAGCTCCCTGAGCAATAGCTTTTACACTGCTCTTCTAAAAATGTGTAACTTCCCAACCATGCTCTACTGTGCTATGATCTCTGCAGATCTCATAAGCGGATCAGGGATGGGCGGGATCAGTGTTTGAACCAGAGATCATGAGGTGTTGGTGCAAGTCATTTTGGCTGCGCAGTGCTCACTCTTCTCAATGGCCTGCACCTGGGAAGCAATACTGAGTTGTCATCAAAGATCATGTACCATTTGTCACACAAGCAAATGAATGTTCTAGTCAAATATAAACTTGCTAATTCCACTTGATCGCCCGAAGCTCCCTTCTGTCCTCTGCTCTAGAGGAACTACCTTCTTGTCTTCCAAGTGCTGTGTAGTATTACTGGCTGCTATGGGCTCAGCAGAGATGCTATGATCATCTCAAACATCTCCAGGTGTTTCTCAAAGCTGTCATCTTGGAGATACTATGACCACCTAATTTGTCTGGATGAAATTATGGTGAGAGAAGTACATTGTGCTGCATCTTGCTAAATTTCTTCTGCCTTCTTAATGATCTCTTGCATCCTATAACAGCAAAGGCATTATGGCCTATTGATTCAAACAAGCCATGTCTTACTGGAAAAGCAGGACTTCCTTGAAGAAGAAGAAAAAAAGCAATAGATGCACTTGCAAGAATTTTTAGTCATACATCAGTAGCACAGATACAGAAGCACTCTCTGACCTTTTCCATTCACTTTTCGGACTTTGAGCTGTGAATGTGGGCTCTGACTGTCTGAACTTGATCCAAATACTCAGGCTTTTTTTAAGGCTCTGTGTGTTTGATTTTGCTTCCCCATTGAACCAAATCACTCATTAAGCAGCCATGCTGCAAATCCTTTGAGAATTCCACCCCTTATTATTTTTATACTGAGATTTGTGTGCTTATGTGTAGCTATGTTGTATATTAACACTGGGCCTGGCATTTTTCCTTTATTAAATTTGCTTTGTATAGAAGCTGGTTAGCTATGGAAGAATTTTTGTCTGAGTGTCCTGTAACTCTTCCATGGGAAGCAGAATGTCTCCTGCTGTACTGCTTGTAGCCTTAGCCTCAGAGTGGGAATGGAAAAGTCCTTTCCTGACAATTCAAATCTGGGCTTTTACTTGGCGTGTTTTTCAGCGGATCATAAAGCATTTCTCAGAAAAAGTTGATGTCATGCTTCTGACTTTCTAAAAAGTAGCAGTTAGACAGTTTTTTGACAGAGCAGACAACCTGTGACGGAAGCACCCCTGAAGAGCTGCAGTGAAAATGCTGTCATTTCTGCAGTGTGGGAGCAGGTAGGAATATTTCCCAGACCTCGTCATTTGAGAATACACCAGATGACTGAGACCATTGTAACATCCTTCCGAATTGTATCCCTCAGCGATGCTGTCGTGCTAAGAGTGTGGTATTTCTATGGCTGATTTCTGTGCTAAAACAGACATTTTAGTACATGTCTGTGTAGGAGCAGGTGCCTGAACATACTCCCATTCCTATTACCTTTAGCAGGTAAACAGTCTAGTGAGGAGCACTAAATAAATAGGAAAATTGCTTGAGAAACTGCTTCACGCCAAACGCATCTCTTTTCTCCACGGGTGCATTTGTACACACTTGAACACCACCCTGCTTGTGATCTCTCCATTTGGTTATTAGGAGAGTTGTTCTTGTGCTTGTCAAGACAAGTTAACTGTTACTTGCATCAAACCCTTCCTGGGCATGGCACCTTGCAGTTGCTGTCAGGTACCCCTGCGAACATGCTCTCACAGGGCATTGCCTATTTCTTTACTCCTATAAACATCTTGGCATCTGGCAGTGGTGTGAGTGCCTGAGGTGCTCCTTCTGCCCTTGCCTGCCTGCCTTCTCCCCATGGGCAGTGTGGTGCCAATACAGGCAGTTGCCACCATTCCTGCCCCTTGCCGACTTCAGGGCTTTCTTCTCTCCCACGTGTTCCTGGCAAGAGCACCACTAACCCCCCCTTCTGTGTGGTACTGGGGAAACTGGCAAGAAGCACACAGAGTGCAGCCAGCCCTGGATTAAACCAGTGGTCTGGAATTTGGGATTTGTTTGTCTCTTACTGCCCTGCTAGACAGTGTTGGGCAAGTCCCTTGGGTGCCTGTGCTATCCTTCTTCCCATCTGTGAAAGAGGGCTAGCACTGTTGACTAGCCTTGTAAAGGGCTTCAGGTATATGGATAAAAGCTGAGCACTAGAAGTGTTTGTCACTAGATCCTTTGAGATGACTGCTTTGCCAAGTCCCACTCTGCAGGCGGTTCTGCTGAGCCGGCCCAAAGCTCTGCTGCAGGTCGTGGTGGGCATGGGGTGTGTGGACAGCAGAGGGGTCTTCCTCATGCAGGTAGGCATCGCTTGATCTCAGTCGTGGTGAACGTGCAAAATGCTGTGACCTTCCCAAATCCGTTCTGTTCTTTTTGTGCTTGAGTGCAGGATGGGAAGCTGGTCCTCTTGAGCCCCTCTTGGAAGCTAGAGCACGGTGCTTCCCAGCAAACCCTGGCTGAAGGGTGAAGAGAGGAGGCAGGAAGAGGGAGGGAGGGAACAGGATGGGAGGGAGCTGCTCCTGCTGGAGCAGTCCTAACAAAAAAAAGTTGGATCACGCTGTTTGATTCTGCATTGTGTTTGTCTTGGAGTGTGTACAACATGTGTGTGTGAGGAAAAGAGCAGATGGCTTCTGAGTGGAGATGAATTATGAAAGGCAAACTGTGGAAAGTGGTTTCTAAAAGGGATTTGAAGGAAAAGAGGAGAAAACCCTTTATTTTAAAAATTCAGTAAACATTACAAAAACTAACATGTTGATACAGCAGCAGAATTTTATTTTATGTAGTGATTCTTCAGAGTAGAAACTTTGGTTTTGCCATTTGCTTGTAATCAGATTCATTTATATACAATCTCTGTTTTGATTTTTGTCAGCTTATTGCATGTGAACTCCTTGCTTTGGTGTCTCAAGACCAGAAACTTAGAGTTAATTATTATGATCTGTAGCTGTTGCTTTAACCTGAATTTTTAAACCACCTCTCTGGTATTAACACAATCTCTGTCTGGCTTTCACTAGCAGCTCACTTGAACAAGCTGAGAGTCATTCTTTGAAAATTACAATTTTCTAAAAGAAGTGCTGGTGCTGTTTAATTATGTGATAGCCAGGTATGTTTTGGTGGTGGTGTTTTGCAAGTCTGTTGATGTTTCTCGTGTATGTTAATGTGCAACAGTTTTCCGTAAAGGGAGCCCTGGATCTGACCTCGTGATTGCAGAGTTTATGTTTTTTCTTCCCTGGCAAAAGCATGCTTGCTTGTTTGCTTGCTAGTGAGAGGTGTGTGTCAGCCATGATCTCACAGTGAGCTGTATGTGCATATAAGTATTTGTGTTGGTGCACAGTGACACTGAAATCATTGCAGCTCCACAAAGACATGAGTCAAGGCCCTGATAGTACTTTGCAGTGATTTTCATCACCCAGTGGCTATACTGTTTCCTTAAAGTGATGCTGTCAAGTTCCTGTAAACTGATTTTTAAAGTTCTTTGTTAATTAAAGGTAATTTCTGTAAATGAGAGACGCCAGAAGTACAGGGTTTTTTGCTCCTGTAGGATATTTTGCCTCACAAGTTGATGCGTAGTGAGTGACTTTGTTGGTTTGCTCTTTCAGACAGGTGTGTTTCTTTGCCTGGTGAAATACTTAGAGTAGGTTGGGGTTTGGGTTGTTTTGGGCTTTTTTTGGTTTTGTTTAGGGTTTTTTTGAGAGAAGAACAAAGACTAACAATTCTGCCAGGAAGGCATGCTGTGGTGTGATACCCTTAAAGTACCTGAACTTTAGAGTTTTTAAAACTGCGTTTAGCTTTCAAGTTGCTGACTTCCTTTTAAACCCTGCACCCCAGCGGTTTAAAGGTTTAACTTCTCAGAAGTTATATATAGGCTTAGATTTGCACCCCTGAACTTAGGTAATTCTGCTTGGCCTTATGCCATTTATGAAGAATTCTTGACAGGGGCGGAGGGAAGTTATTCTTCAGAAGTTGCTCCTCCGTGCTTTGCTGAAATCTAAGCTCTTGGGTTTACAGCCTTCTGAGTCATAGTCCTCACACCTAGAAACAAAATCCACCTTTGGGATCCAGTCAGTTTCTCTTGGTCCCAGAAGTGATGGTCTCTTATCTGCTACTAAACATGTTTTTCTTTGGTAGCAGATATTGCTCCTGTTTTAGGAAGTTGCTTATGGAGATTTTTCATGATAGCCACAAATCAAAGCACACTTTTATTACTGAACAAACCCAAACGTTTGTTCCATGAGGTCAGTACCTGAAATTCAGAATTTCATTTTCTAGGAGTCAGATACTGAATTTTGACATCTTCAAAGACAAAGGGAAGAATGGGATCACCTATTTGTGGAGGTTTAAGTTTATTTACAATGCAATTGTCTCTTCCTGTAAATAAGCACTACTTTGATGTTGATGCAAATGAGTAAAAGCGGCCCATTTATAATTTTTTCATATGCTTGAATGTAGACTGCCTCTGATTCCTTGTGGACCTAACAACAGGTGGCTGTGTGGATCAGGGAGAGGGCTGTCCTCACGTCTGCAGCATTTGGCTTAACCCCTGTGCTAAGCGAATGCTGTGTGTATCCACCATGTTCTTCAGGGGTGCAGCATCTATGGTGTTCCTGGAGGCAAGAGTCTGGGACCATGTCACTAAATGCTTTGCACACATATTATGCATCTGTCACTGTAACTGCAAGCATGCATGTTTAGCACAGACATTCATATACTCCAATTCTATGAGCATGGAAACAGTTTTTGGTATAGTTTTAACATTACAACATTTTCAGTAATAAGTTTGTAGCTTAGGTTGTTCAGGGACTTTATAGTAAAGAGACGGGATGTACATCTAAATTTTTTGTGTAACTTATTGAGTCTATATCAAAGCTGGATTTGGAGACACAGATTTCCAGTGTGCCTTACTGCCTTGAAGGGTAATTGCATTTCCTACTCTGAAGTACTTATACCTTGGAAAATCACTACTCTAGATCTCACAGACATAGAATTATTTATGGCTATTTATCTCTAAGAAGTCAATCAGATTTCTTTGTCTCAAGTCAAATTCACTCTCTGTTAACTGGAACTAGTGTGAGGTTGTGTTCATTTAGTTAAGTATATCGTACTTAAAATCTCAGTGACCCTGTGGGGGTTTTGGAGGAATATTTGGCTCCATTTTTATCTTTAAAGTACACTCTAAATTGCTTTAGGTGTGAAAAATTACTTGCTGCTTGATGTTCTTGAATTAGCTTATAAGCAAACATTTGTAGTTGTTACCTGTTCTTGACTCATGTGCTTCCAATATGAGATGAAACCTTAGAGATCTACAATATCTTCATATAAAAGCCAAAAGACTTCTTTTGCCTTTGCTTTCACCTTCAAGCCCATTCTTCAAGGAAAAAAGAAAGAAAAAAAAATTGTGTATGTTCTGTTCCTTATTTAATGGCTCTTTAGCACATTGTTTGTGCCAAATCTTTTTCCTTTAGATAATATGCTGTAACGTTTGAGAGTATATAGTCCAGTCTACAGAGCTAGGACTGAGAGCTGTCTTTTGTTTGTGATTCTGTTGTGGTTTTGTAACCCCTCTGTATCACATTCTTATTGTAAACAAACACAGAGATCTTGTCAATGGGGAGGAAAGTACCAGAACCATGTGTTTAGAGTCTTTCAATTCATTCATTCATTCTTCTGATTGCAGGTTTAACTTTTACTG
The DNA here is from genome assembly GCF_000737465.1 of Haliaeetus leucocephalus. NCBI lineage: Eukaryota > Metazoa > Chordata > Aves > Accipitriformes > Accipitridae > Haliaeetus > Haliaeetus leucocephalus. The sequence goes on from NW_010972604.1 coordinate 1,700,633, forward strand.
CAGAGGTCATATTCTAGGTTTATACATTACTAGCAACTGTCTTCATGCAGAATTGTCTGTGCGAGATAGCTACAGCTTTAACAGACATGTTGATCTTTCCACAAAGAAAGTGGATTTATGTGGCACGTCAGCTAATTTCAGTGAACGTTACTATATTTATGTAGTGTTGTTTGTAACAGTATTGTGTTTACCCTCCCTTTGTCCCAACCTTCTGGGACAAGCTTCAGTATGCCCAGGAAGTGAGGCAACAGTATATAACCACATAATTAAATACTATCACCCACACATACACACTTCATTTATCCAAGAGGTGGTCTAGCGCTCCAGGACGTACCAAATTTCTTTCCCAACCTAGAGGTTAAGACCGCAAGAAGAAGGTTGGAGTGAAGAGGCACCTGATGCCTCCCTGCAAGCCAGGATTATCCCGTTGCTGTGTAAGGCAGTACTTCCCAGCACCCTTAACGTTGACACTGAGTGGGAGCCTCTCCTGGGGATCCCTGCCTTCCTCCGACACCAGTGTCCAGCTGTGTGTATGCCACTCAGTATCTTCCAGGTCTGCCTCTCCAGCTCGTGTGCTGGCAGTCACCACTTTAACAGCTTCACGCTTCAGTTCCTTTGTCTGCATGGTTGTATCAGGAGGATTGTTCACGTTAGCTAATATGTGTAACAGGCTTGAGATGCACAGCCAACTATATAAATAGCAGTGGGTGATGTTAGTAGATAGGAAGCGCAGAACAGAGGAGGTGGAAGAAATCCTTGAGATGCTATTCTTAGTTCAGGTGCACTTTTAAACGTATAGTCTCGCAGTTGCAGTGGTGAACTAGTAGATGTTGAGGACTGAGTTGTGAATGCTGCACAGCTGTGATGGTAGATCAAAAGAGAGGTGACCTCAACCAGCAAGGCCAGGCTAGGGGACATTTCAGCAACAGATGTAGTAGGCTTGAGTGTACAAGGAAGTGAGAACCCAGAACAAATATTAGAAACACCCCAGCACACCTGAGATCATGGCTCCTAAGGATGCTGATTAGTTGGCTGTAATTCCTGAAAGTGTGATTAAAGCGTACCTGATTTATGAGGCTGGTGAAGACATGAGTGCGGAAGGGAGAGGTTGTGTGCAGTAGAAGCATGTACACTGATATAGTCAGGCATGGATTTTTTTCCTTAAACTTACCTTAGTCACAGAAATCTTTTGCAACAAAGTAGTTGATCTTTCTTCTGCTAGTGGAGCTTTGTATTAGCCATTTAATTAATTAGTTTCTATAGAGCTGTCAAAAATGGACTTTAAAAACTGGCCTATGTTATACCACAAAACTATGTGGAGGCAGGTTAAGGATTTTCTGAGCCAATATACTATCCTTTCTTCTGTACTTTGTCACTAGGAAAACAATAAATTAGTTAGAAGAATGGCACCCCATGCTGTCCCTTCTTATTTTCATGCTATTTCAGGACAGCTTTTCAGCCAGTACCAGGACTCATTTCAGAGGTGGCTATCAAGTTTGAGCTATTGTGAAGCATCTCCCATGCTAGATTTGTGCTTCCCGGGGGGGGGGAATGCTAACCTCTCTTAAATAGAGGAAAAGATGCTTGCTAGAAACAAGAGGCAGATCTCTGTTTTACTTGTAGTATTTGAGGAGCGGTTTTACACAATGGAAAGTTGTAGTTCTATAGTTCAGTACAGTCTTTCCAGAGCAGATAAAAGTAGGCATGTCTGTAAGTCCTCTGAGGCCCGACATGGATAGATGTCACACAAGAGAAGTTGTGTCCTATCACCTCTGTAGTATATGTTGATGCCAGACTTTACCATACAGCCCATGGAAGTAACTTGTCTACAATACTTGGGTTCTTTCTTCTTTAGCTTTTCTTTTCTCTCCTTATACTATTTTTTAAATGCCAAGACCACATGTTGATCATTCAGAATTATGGATTGGCATCAGATTCTTAAAAGAAGTATGAGATTGTCCTTTTCCTAGGATTTAGAGAGAGGAGCCTAAAAAAGATGGTTTAAAAGTTGTAGGGGCTGCTTCTGGCTCTTTTGAATACCAAATAATCAATTGGTTTTCATTTTTCCTTTAAAGCAGTCAGGGAACAGTCTTGTAACACATAGCGGTAACTTTTCCTGAACGGAAAGTTTCAGAACAGGAAATGTTTTAGTCAGCTCTGACTGGATGCATGAACCCCATGTCAGTTGTAAAGTTTTTTTTTCTGGCAATCATCTGCCTGTCTATTTCTAGTAACTATTCCCAAGCAGTAGATGCCAGAGGAGGTGGTTTCTGGATAGTTAAGTTTGAAACATCACCATACGTTTCCCTCAGCAAGTGGGTTACGTGATTTTTTTTTGTTGTTTCAGTTTTTATGCGTAACAACAGTGAAATCATTTGATTGATCCCAGCGAGTAAGAAAGAGTTGTTTGTTGTCTGGGTTTTTTTTTTCCCCTGCAGTCCTCTTTAGTTATGTTTACTGTAATGAAGATGGCTGAAAGCACATTATTTGGGTAAAGATTGCAAGGCAGGCTCGTATGCAACCAAGTGAAACATTCACTAATTTTTGCATCTTAATTTCCCTAAGCTGGTTAATGTAACAGCAGTTAAACAGCTTCATTCTGCATGAAATGCTGCAGTGCAACTTCCCCTTTGGCTGCTGACAAGCATCAGGTACTCCAGAGACACTGGAGTTACTGAAACATCCACAGGCAGAAATGTGGAAGTGACCCCAAAATTCAGACACCAAGGTTGGGACATTTGGGAAAAGGGAAGCACAGCTACTGGATACCTGGCCCGTAAACTTTAAACCATAGCTATTTTAAGTTAAGCACTTAAAAGGGAAGCACTAGGGTACTTAGCAGAAACATTTGCAAATTAGGGCCACTGGGTACTGCCAGTGTTAATTTGTGCTTAAACTAATACAAGAAACCCTCTCCCCTTGCAGCTGGGAATAGAACTGAACTGGTTCTCTTCTGTGATTAATATGAAAACCTTGACTATTTGGCTTATATTGCTTCAAATAGCAAAGTAAAAAAATCTGTATCATCATACAATGACAAAAGTCATGCGGAAGAGGGGAAGGCATGTTGGAGTACAGATTAAATTTAAAAAAAAAGGGGGGGCAGCTATTTTGTATGTAATTTTTTAATATGCAAAGCAGAACACAGCTACCTAAAATAAATATATATTCATATATTTCTAGGCACTGGTAATAAAGGGCTGATTGTCTTGGTTCCTAACTGAAGTCAGCAGCATAAAAGCAGCACCTCCCACCCCCATACCCTGTCCCATCAGTCTGGTTGAGAATGGCTTCATTTATTTTAATGAGTCCTTTGAAGTTTGTGATGTTGAAGGCCAGCAGGGATGGCCACATCTGACTTGTAATGACCTGTGTTACAGGGGTAACTAGGTGCAACATACACTGAACCCATAATTCATGGTATTTGGAAGAGGCACTTCAGCCTCCAGCCTTGACTTGAAGATGAAGGGTAAATCTTCTTACTTGGTAGTTTGTTTCCGTGCCAACCACCATCACAGTTTACAGAAACCACACCCAACTTCTATTTTTTATTTTTTAATTCTGAGGTTTTCTGGCTTCAGCTCCCAGCTGCTAGTTGTTGGTGAATCCTTTCTTCATTAATTGAAACAGGCTCTTAAATTGTGCTTTTGGACCTATCAGTGTGTTACAAACAAGTTAGGTCATCCACTTTTTAGATAAATTTACAGATAAAATTCTTGAATCTCTCCCAGTAGGGTGTTTCCTACAGCCTTGAAAATGTTTGGGGGGAGTGAGGGATGGAAAGAGATCCCGTTCAGCCCCCTCTCCTTCTATTTGAAAGGAAAGATTGCGACACTGGAAATGCAAGTGTCTTAATTACAAGGCAAGCCGTGCCGCTTTTGCTTTTAGGGTTTTGGTGGTGTTACAGTTGTTGTCTCCCCTCAGTTCTCCAGGACCTGCCTTGGCAGTGCTGGACTTTTGATCTCTACTTGCTATAATGCAAGGGTGAATGGCATTGATCCTGTCCTCTAACCCCATTCAGGTTCTCATCTCCAATTGTCACTTCACTGCAACTTCCTAAATCCTTTACTGTACTCCTGCTTTATAGGCTGAAGCCTGTATAACTTGTGGTTACAGCCTGTGGCACTTCGATTTGGTGAAAATAAAATGCAGTTTGAGTACAGGTGTTCTTTTGTTGTTTCTTTTTTTTTCCCCCAGATCAATTTCAGATGCTCAGTGTCTGTGAAGTGGCTGTAAGCCTCATCATTTTTACCACCCTGCTAAGCTTTGTGTCACCTGTAAATGTAACTGGCAGTGACTTTCCTATGTTGTTTTTTTTAAATTCATTTCCAGATGATTATTGAAAATATTGAGTAATGCCTGGCTCAGCACTGATCTTGTGGAACCAGCAGGAACATCTTCATTTGATTCTCTGTTGACAAGGCCAACTTCAGATCTCTCAGGAGTCGGGTCTTCACCATTTAACGTGTTTTCTATTGGTATTGTTTGTTCCATTTTTAGACGGAAACATTTGGGAAAAGAAATAAAAGGGAACAGTCCACCATATCAGACATAGTAAGGGTGGGAGTTCTGGTGAGCTAAAACAGACTACTAGGGAAATGTTAATAGGAGACAATAGGCTGGCAAAAAAAAAAAACAACCACAGATGAGGTGAGCATGTCTGCTGCAAGACAGCACTTTCTTCCAGTCGCATCCTGAGCTCAGCTGGTGTGAGGGATGTTTCTTCCGCAAGAGTTAGCGGGGAGAATTTCGGGAGTGCATAACGCACCCAGGTATTAGGGCCTTCTTTTACACCGTTTGTTCTGTGTGGTTTGGAGCCTGAATAAATAATGCCATTTTGAAAGATGCTTTCTAATGGTTACTGGAATGAACTGACTGAAGTAAGGGAGCTTGCAGTTTCCATGGGAAACTGGGCCTTCCCCTTCAATGCAGCTAGGAAGAAAGCTAAATCCTGGGTAGCTGGGCTGCGTTGTCCCCCTCAAAGCTTCAGTTCTGGCTGTATTGTGTCCATGCCATGCTGTTTTGTTCTATTTTTGTCCCCTTATGATCTATAAACCCCTCTTTCCTTTTGAATGTAGATACAGCAGAGAGCACTGCTGTTCCTCCTAGGTTTATGAGCATTTTGAACTCCCCCCAGTCCACCCAGTCTCACACTGAGTAGGACTGGTGGCAGGTGCTTATCTCTTGAAAGCGTTCCCAGTTTTAGCCTCTGCCTGGCCCCACTGGTCTGCCTCCGAACTGCCAGGAATCCTCCCACTGTCCCCAGGAGAGATCAGGAACATGTATTGAATGTGGTAGGCATCATCTCCAGATCCAAATATTTGCTTTCAGGAGTTCTGATATCTGGGTCTGAATGTTTTATCATTTTGGTTGGTTTCAGTCTGACCTTTGGGATACAAGCCCACCTGTAAAGCACCTAGCAGGTAGCTAATCATTATGAGAGCCCTGCAGTTCGTTAAAGACTTCTCTTTGACCTCTCCTTACAGCTGGTGCTACAGCTACTCATTTAAAGGAACTACATTAAAAGTGCCATTCCCCAGGACCTCATCCAGCAAAACCCAGGTATCTTTCCTCTGGCTGGCTCTGAAATGCACTCTCACAATTTATCCTTTTCCAGAAAATGTCCGCCGTGGTCCCTCTGCTGACATGTCCACCACGGGTAATTCAGCAGCATGCTCTGGTGTCCCTGTGCTGTCTGTCCCCAAGGATGATGTGGGGGTAACCAGCTGGAACACAAGTAGTAGATTGTTGAAGTCCTTTTTTGAGACTGACTTCTGTCTGGCTACCTGGAGCAAACCTAGCCGAGGCACACACAATTCTCAGTGGATTCCAGAGTGAAGGAAGGCAGATGAGATCAACCCATATTTATGGCTCTGCTGTTCTTCAGTTCAGTCATTAAGACAGAAGTAAGTGTAAAGTCTGAGGTTCTGGTTTATAACCAGAAATTTTGGGCCTGTTTAACACAGAGCCCTGACCCCCATGTCGGTTGCACCCTTTCTGGTGAATTCTTCTAGTGCAATATTTAGGTGGGGTTTAGCTGTTGCAAGTTTTGAATCTGATCATGTTTTTTGCCTTTTTTTTTTTTTTAGGAAATTCTGAGGAAGCTGTTTACAGTTCCTCTTTATAACAAAGTTCTGGTTTTTACTTTTTTTCTTAGATTTCTCAAATGTTTGTGAAAGTGTCTTAACTAGTTCCTGTATGTGCAGTTTTGTTGGGGAGAACTTCTGTACAATCCACTATTCTGAACTCAGCTATATTTTCTGAGGCCAAAAGCAGAACAAAGAGCCAAACTGTAGATGTGAGGGGAAATAAAACCCTTTAGGAAGCTCAATATGCCCCTTAGTTGCTTGGCATTTTCATTTTCTGTTCAATCACCCAATTTTCTCTAGTCTGAAGTGCTTTCTGTGGGTCTGTTTTATTTTGTTTTTTCTGCAATCAATCTTTTAATGCTTTTTTGGAAAAATTCTTCAGGCCATATTGTTATACCCCACTCTTGTAGGTGCATTAGTGACACTGACAGTACTTGAGTAAGCACCATTATATTGCTTTGCAGCATTGTGAATTTACTGTTGCAGTGACAAGTATTTGAATTGGGCACAGGCAGCAGCCAAAGTCAGCTCCTACCTGCAGGTACTGCTATCTTTCTGCCTATTTCATGGAAGCAGGGGATGTTATGTGGTATTTGTTAAGGCTTGGTACAGAATTTGGATACTGGTGCTAATTTCATCAAAAATAGATTTAAAGTCTTCACTTCTTTTTTCCACTGTGAAATTCACATGGGCTTGGAGAAACATCTGCTGGATCAAAGTCTGTTAGCTCCCTCAGTGTGTTCCTGATTGCTGAAATTCCCTGCAGCCTTGTTTGTTTGGAAGAAGTCTGGTGTAACATTGGATCTGTGCAGCCTGCAGTGTTTCACAAGCCAGAGAAGAGCAGTGCAGCACTTGCACAAGCATGATTATACAAATTCACAGACAGGAAACGCTGCTTGGTGTTTAACATCTCCTTATTCCGTCTTTCTCCCATTAGGCTTTTGCCATCCAAATTGGTTCTTCCTTCCATCCGCCCTCCTTTGGGGTTAGACCTGGGGAATGTCCATCAGCTGTTCCCAGGCAGTGCCAACTCAGATGGCTGCAAAGAACGTGCTTGGGCACGCAGAAACTTGAGAGAGAATATAACAAGCTAAAAATGTGAGATAAATTGTCCCTGGATCATGACTGTCCTTTCCTAACCTGTGGACAGGGAGGACCATAAGTGCTCATCCCACTGAGGGTGTATCTGCTGCTTGAGATGCACAGCAGAGAAATGACCTGCTTTGCTATCTTTATTTAACTGACCAGGGGAAAACTCATCTTTTTGTACTGCAGGTTTTAGGTCAGAATAGTTGGGTTTTTTTCACCCAGACATCAAAGAAGTTCTGATTGGCAGCTCGGAAATTTGCGTAAGGTCTGAAAGGAGGATTTATAGGAAACGAGCAGATGGTCTACTAGAGAATTTCCCCAGGAGGTTGCAGTTATTTAAAAATGGGAGAAACTAAATAGACTGTACAAAATTTGACTGTAAAATTAACTGGCCAGCCAGTAGCTAAATACTTAACCAAAGTGATTCAGCTTGGCCCCTAGCATAAGCATGTAATAAAGTGATGTGTCTGTGAGCTGACGCCACACACATTATTTCAAGTTTCACCTAATAAGTGCACATGAATGAAAGATGATTTTGCTATGCACAGTTCTTGCTGTGGTGAGGCCTCTCCTGCGTATCCTCCTTTTACGGTGGCAACATGATTGTTCAGGCATGCAGGAGAATGCTACAAAATGCTGTTCATTTTAAATGAAATATAAAGCTGTTCAGCAGAATGCCTTTAATTTTTAAACTGCTCTTTTTAGCCTCATAAACATAAGAATGAACATATTCGTTAAATTCCGATGTTTGATTAAATAATCAAATATTTAATATTTGAGAAAAAAATTTGCTTTATTTTTGGGATACAAGACTCAAGAGTGTGTTAACCCAAAGTAGTCAAATATTGCATGTCACTTTAAAAAATCCGTGAACTCATGTCACTTTGGAGTTGTTTGCCATGTGGCTTTAGACTTCCAATATCCATGTTTCCAATGTTTTTTTCTCTGAAGGTGTGATACGTGAACCTGGGGGATTTGTGTATGGGCGGGTGTTTTTAAATGGACAGTCAGATTTTTAGTGCAAATCCCATTTCAGATGCTAAGGTTTTAAGAAACACAAACTTCGTATGCTACATTAAATGAACGCATGGATTCAGAAACCAATTGAGTTCATTATTCTTTAAAAAGTTAGGATAACACTTTTTTTTTTTAATTTAAATCCCTATGAAGGCCCTTTTTTAGAAGGCAGATAAGCTTTAATTCTCTCATGTTATGTTTTAAATTGAATACCCAACGGAGAGAACTGTCTAAAATAATAAAAAGCGTTTAATTACTCTTATGCACATCTGTTTGTGTTCTGGTTCGCTTCTCCCAGAAACTTACTCATAACACCTGGTGTCATGGGAGTAGTCCCGCGGGCCAAGTGCAGACATAGTTCTGCTGAGAGTCCATTGGCGTAATGCTGGTGCAGAATGTAATTAAACCGGATTTCTCTTCCAGCTTGCTGTGTTTGCATAATTCTTCGTAATGGTATTAATACACCCACTGAATTTAGAAACCAACCTTCATAACTTTTGACCTAACCTCCTGAAGTACTAAGAGGAAAAGGGTAAATATCCAAAGGGCTATATGAAGTTCTTAACTGACCCTAGATACATACTTCCCTGTATATAAAGCCTTACAAATGTGTGTTCATGGCAGATTGTCCTCCTCCCCTCCAGCAATTCATTACCATTAGTCTCAGAGTTAGAGCCTCTGGAAAAAAAAAAAAATCTCAGAATTCAACACTATCTTCCAGATATGAAAGAAAACATCTGGAGAGTGAATTCATAGCAGTGCAGTTGCCCAGGTTCAGCTAAGGCAGAAATTTTGTTTGCAAAGTGCTTGTTCGCCGTAGTCCCATATGAACCAAAACCAGACACCGCTCTGAGGATGTGCAAGAGTCTGCACACGGAGAGGGAAGACTATTCTGTTGTTTAATCAGAGCTCATCTGGTATGACAAGGCTGAGGTGAGTTTTGAACCCTGCTGCTGATAGAGCTAATCGTGCAGTTTATTATTTACTATTTGCTGGGGTTTCTGGAATTAAGTCAGTTGTATAGAAATGAATATAACATACCTTGTTTCAAAACTATTAAGTGTGTTGCACTCTAAATGATTCACTTGAGATGTTTAATCTGCCACTGTTTGTTTACAGTGTAGAATCTGAGTATGCCATATGATTATGTTTCCTCTGACAAGGTGTAGTCCTCTTGGCTTCCTTTGCAGAAACACAAGATCTCTCTATAAAGTAGTCCTCCTGCATCTGTCATGTTCAACCCGATTCCTTACCTTATAGTTCATGGTGTACAAGGCTGGGTTTATGCAGAGCCCCTGCCTTCTCACTTTGGGCAGCCCAGCTAATTCTCTGGAACCTTCTTGGTTCCCATTTCTAAAATCATGATGGAGGAGCTGGAGGAAGACTTTAAGGCCCTGGTTTTAAAATGTTAAGAACCTTTGCCTCCTTGAAGTTTATCCATAGGATATTGATAAATGAAATATTTCCATAGCCTTTGTTATGGATCTGATAATGTTTGTGTGGATTTGATTTTGTATTGGACTTTTCCTTTTTAAAAATGAATATTCAGCCTGGGGGGAGGGAGAAACAGTGAGTTATGCAGAGTGCTCAGCATATGGGACCAGCTGTGATGGATGAAACAAAAGGTCCATCTAGCTTAGGATGTTGTCCTGCCCATGAGTGAGAGAGAGAACATGAGAAACAAAGTATGTACAGAGTGGTCCTGGCTGCAAGATTTGTACCATGCCATTTTTTGGTAAAGCTGAATTTTGAATGGGGTGCAGTCATATGAAAACCTCAGTTTAAAAGTGGATGTGGCAGGGAACTGATGAGGGTGAGAAGACGGAGTTGGTCTGAAAAAAGTGCAGTTGAAGGGAAAGGAGATCCTCTCCTCTGCCTTGTGGTGTGTAATAGCATTCCTCAGGTCAGAGGGTGTCCCAGGGAAAGCATGACAATAAATGCAACTGTCTGGATAATGTCATCTGGGGAGTCCTAAGGTTAGCTTTGATCCTTGCAGGAGGATCACCCTTAGCAGAGGTGAAAGAGGAGTCCTTCAAAAGTTACAACCAGTTGTGACTGAGTGCTAGGTGACTCTAATGTGTTGAATATCCCTTTCTTTTTGGTCCCTCTCAGTTGTCTTCACCTTCTCTCTCTCATTTTCTGTGTAAGTCACCTGAGGCGAGGGTAGAAAGCAGGGACTGTCTCTGAGTTTTGTTGTGACCTGAGAAATATGACCTCAGAGATGTCTAGAGTTATGTCCAAACTGAAGAGCCACAGTTCAGGATTTAGGAAGCTGCACACACGCTCTCACTGTAAATGATACATTAAAGCCATGTTTCCTTTACAGGAAACTAATGGCTTGTGAGAGCCTTGTCAGTTGTGTTTGGATGGCTACGTCACACAGATTGCAGCAGGTAACTGGTAAAGAGATGTCAAATAATTTGTTGTGTACCTAACAATGAAATCAAAGCAAAACAGTTCTGAGAAATAGAACTGAATCCGCCAGTGGGGTGTAGTGACACCTGCCTATTGGAGTAATTGCACTTGCAAATAAAGTACTTGCAAATTACTCTTGTGTTTGTTTGCTCTTTGAAAGAATATCTGAAAGTAAGTGATTTGTGTAGTTAGCTTGCAAAGTTGTATTGACATAGTGGAATTTATTGCTCAAGAGAAGCAGCATGTGAGTTTATCCCCCATATTCTTCCGCCCACTAAGTTCTCCTAAGCAATCTCTTTTCTCTGTAAACAGTCAACTGAACTTGCCAGCTACAGCAAGCAATTTTTTTCTACCTTCTTTGTGCTGTATTATTTTCTGGTCTGTCACATTCTTTCTCTGTCTTCAGTGTTCATCTTTATACAGCTTCTCTTGCATCGCAGCCCTTAAGAATAAGAAAAATTAATTACTAAGCAACTGAATTTACTAGTATTGTGTAGTCCAGAGATATGGCTCTGTGCTTATTGTGCTTTCTTTGACTTCTAGCTGCATAGATTTTTATCTTTAAAAAAAAAGAAAATCGCCAGATCTGTTGGTTTGACTAATGAGTAGAGGAAAGAAAATGGCTCTGGGAGGGGCATGCTCCTTGCTCTTTGGACAGTGGGAGAATTTTTATGCTTCATAGCACAAAAATTGCTAGGGGTTGCTTTTGGGAAGGGGGGAGAGATGGACATCAGCTGCTGCAAGCAATGGAGCGCGCTCATAGGAGCTCTCATGCATTATTCATCACAAGCTCTTTTCACTGGGATCAGCTGGAGGAAGTAGTTAGTCTAGTTTGAGCTACACTAGTATTATATTTAGGGGGCTTAAACAAGCCCGAGCAAGTACAGCACCAACTCTTTCTCTTCATCTGCAGGCAAATGTAGGGCAATCAGCAGCTCTGCTTACACAGCTCCGTCTCTTTAGTCTGGATAACAGGAGTCATGCAACCAGGGGAAGCTACGCTGAGGATACACACATGCATTCATGCTGGAAAATGAAGCTGCAGGTAGGAGAATGCCTTGTCAGCAGAGTATCTTGGCTTTACAGTTCATTGTAGGGATGCTATTAAGCCCTGCAAAATAAATACATACATCAGGGCAGCCTGTCAAGAGAGGCTGCTGCAGAGGCTCCTCATTAGAGTGCTACGTGAATGATCCCTTTTAGTGTTATACTTTGTTCAGTCCTAATTGTGAAGCTGCTTTTTTTTTTTTTAAGCACCTTTCCTTCATTCATATGAACCTTCTGAGGGTGCTGGGGATTAAAAGCAGAGAGAGAACTTGCTGGGTTTTGAAATCTTCTGGGGTGGTTTTTATTTAAGCTGGCTTTTTAATTGTATTAGTATTAGCACTTTTATGTGGGGGGAGGTAACCATAAGAGTTTCTGTTAAAACACAGCTGGGTGTGATAAGCCTTAAGCTCCAATTGTGTCCATTCAGAATGTGTGCATTTGAATGGCTGCAGTATTTACTACTTTTTTTTTTTTTTTAATTTTCTGAATAAAGATGCTTGTAAATGGGGGCTTCTGTTCTCAGAAGCTTGTGTTTTCTAATGTTATCAGTTGTGCTAAAAGAAATCTATATTCCTTTTCTGTACAAGCTTTGTATATTTAGATCTTCAGGGCTCAAACAACACTATTAGTTCAGTTTTAGACAAAGAAGGGGATTTTGCAAAACCTTATGGAACAATAACAAAGGGTCTTTGTTCTGTTCCGTGAGCATTATTTGCTGTGTAATGTGTGGGTTTGTGCATGTGTGAGAGGGAGGTATACAAACACATAATCTCATTTGGCAAGAATGTTCAAATGTTATTTGCTTTGTGTGCCTTAAGTACGTACGCTGCTTCTGGCTGGTAACTGCACTGGTGCGTGTGTTCGTCCCGCCTGCCTGCCTTCCCTGGGGGGGGGTGTGGTGGTGTCTGTTCGGGCAGGATTTTATTTATATATTTATTTAGGTGGGCTGCTAAAAACCCCAAACTTGAAAGTGCAAAAATCAAGAGTCCCTGCTAGACATCTAGGACGAAACGGTGCTTTGCTGTGCAGACAAATTGTTTTCTTTTCAAAACGATAGCTTGAAGTCCAATCCAGGGTTTAGTAAATAAGCATTACTGGTGGAAGCAGAAATTGTCAGCTTTGTGTGAAATCCCCCAGGAGGAGATTAATGATCACGTGCTTTTGGTGAAGCTTAAATGTATGCTGCCTGCCAGTATGTTGTCTTCCAAGATGACTTGATCACCTAAATAGAATTTGCATGTACACAAGAATATAATATTCAGTGACATTTATTTTTTGCTGTTGTTAACAATTGGGAGTGACAGTATTTTGCACTATCAGCCTGTGGGTCTGGGGGTGGGGAGGGCACATCAGTACTTCTGGGAGTCCTAAATAACTTGAAATGTTGACTTAAAAACTTAAAAAGCTCCTTTTGACTTCACATGTTAATGTTCTTGAAATTTATATGCTATACATACTGTGAGAATTGATCTGCTGCTTGAATTTTGCAGATGTTTCAATATTTGTTGTGAGGTAGAGAGGTGACAGTCTAATACTCTTTTACAACAGACTATGACCTTTCGATGCATAAGATCCTGGTTTCATAGAAGCTCGCTAGCAGGATTCTTTATCTGATTTTATTAGACTTGTGAGGTCCCATGCATTCAGTTACTTGATTGAAGTCAGTGGAATTAAGAGGTGAATTTGGGATTATGTGATTTAAACTTTTAAGGCTGTCTTCCCCCCCAACATTAAAGTGTATTTACTGCTTCACTACTCAGTTACACCTGGAGTCCAGAGTTATGTTGTCTAGTCATCAGGGTATAGGGAAGGAAGAGTTATTTCTGCACTTGGATGTTTAAAGTACTAGGTGCATGTGTTGATAGTTTAAAATGAAGTTTTCGAAAAGCATCTCCGTGTTGTTCTTTCAACTATCCACATTCAGATTTTAGCTGTACTCAGCTCTCCTGCCACCCACGCAGCTGATTTTTTTTTTATTTTTTAAATTTTTTTTAATAATCAAATAAGATTTAGTACTATCACTGTAGCACAAAACAACAATTACAGCCTTATTGGCACAGAGGGGATTCAAGCATGTTCACCTGCGTCTTTAACTAGAGTGTCATCTTTGGCGTGCCATCTGAAAGAGCTCAGGCATATGCCCATGCTTCAGAAATTCCTCAAAATCCTCATGCAGCTGAAGCATGAGAGACCTGGATGGACTATGACACTGTAGATCATAAAATCTCGCTCTTGGGGAGAGGAGTTTTATTCTGGTGTTTACAATTCTTTTAATTCAGGTAGTGGTGGTGTTCATTATTATTATTATTATTATTATTATTATTAAAGAACTTTCATATGTCTGGGAAATGTTCTGGATCAAAATATCTACCAAAGTTGCCAAAGATTCGCTCTATCAGCTAAGAGTGAGGAAGATATTTGAACTGAACAGGCCTCTTCAGCCTAAGATTACTTACAGATCCAGGAAGGTGAGAGTTTGCACTGAACAGAAAAACCCCAGCTAATGAATAAGGGGGAAAAGGGGCACAAATCCAATTTTTGGTTATCTTTCTGTAGATCACTGTGAAGAGCTGGAATTGAACCAGAACAGGAAACATGATACTCTGTGTTCAGACTGTGGCAGGGAGCAGGACTGAGACTTATCTGATAAAACTCCTTACCAGTTTTATCTCCTATGTCAGTGTCTCTGTGTAATGGAATATAAAGATTCCTAATGGCAGAGTCAGAAATACAATAAAAATATTCAGTGTTCGGCAGCAGCAAGAAATGACACAAACTGAAATGAAGAGTATGCTTATGTTGGTATTAAAGAAATGAATGGAAAAGGAGTTATTAGCTAGTTCTCTGATATAAAGGCAGCATCATATTGTAACATTTAAATGAAATGGTTGCAGTGTGACGTCCTTGGGAAAAGTAGTAAAAAACAGGGAAGGCAAAGCATGGTGGCTTCTTTGTAGGACCTATCAAGCAGTGGAGAAACTTTGGGGGTTTTTATTTCTCAGCTGACGAGGAATTTTAAAGGTAGGTCTACGGTGAGAACAGATGTAAGTTTGTATTTGTGGGGTCTTTTATTCAAAAACATAACTGAAGAATAAATTTAGATTGAAAATCAATTTTTCAGTAGTGCAAAATGAACATGGTTTCAGTCCATGGCCTTCTGCCACTAGGCTGCCTCCTAGAAAGCTTAATGGTGGGAAGTATTCTGGTGCCATGGTGGGGTTGCAGTCAAATTGCTTGTGATGACAAACAATGTAAAATTTATTTAGAGCATATATTACCATGCGTTCATGATGTCAGGTTTGCAGCCTGCCCTATGCCATTTGGCTTTTCTCAGTGCTGGCCAGCTTCCTTATGGTTTGCCGTTGTCTCTTCTCCCAGAGCGGGGTGGCCCTCTGCCTGCTCCCTCCTTTGCCAGCAGTGAGGAGGGACGGTGTCTGGCTTCCTCCGATGGATGTGGCTGGGGGGGAAACAACAGTGGGGGCTGCAGGATGGAGGATCCTCTGCATCTCCTTGAGGAAGTGCAGCGTGCCAGGCTGGAGATCTCTGCACCTCGGTCTGGTGAAGGAGGGCAAAGGGGTGCCATCATCACCTTGTGCTTCAGCCTCAACACCGCAGTGGATTTGGCCACTTCATCACGGGCATGTCTTGGCCACTGGTGACAAGTGAGGGTCAGTAAGAGGGGGGACAGAGACTGTTTCCCCCCAACCACACCTCCCCAAACCTCTGCGTCTCATTGTCCAAAAGGCACAGATAGGATGCACTGATACCTGTGCCGATACCTGAGCAGAAACGACTGGAACTGTGTTGTCTATTCTTTTCTCCCTCCTGGGAGTGACTGCAGGGCAGGCAGAAATACAAAGCTTCCAGTAGGGATGTGACCATGTGTAAGATCTGGTGGAGACAGAGGGATATCAGGCAGCCATGTGCATCTCCAGGGATTGACTGCAAGTCAAGTAAATTAGGACTTGACTGCTGATACAGACAAGCCCAATCCAAAAGCTGTGCGAGCACATTAGTGTGGAGATGTGCCAACTGCACACCACCTCTCTCTGAGCAAATCTTGGGCACAGGGCTCAGCGATGTGCTATCTTGGCTATACAGTTCTGGTTTGGTCTGGTTTATTCGTGCATTCATATTAAAGTAATATCAAATGAACAGGTTGGAGGTAAAGTAGTATTTTGATGTTCTGCAAGGTTTTGTGTACATTGACAACTGTCATTGCAGTTGTGCTTTGGAGTTCCCCAGTTGTGTATTTGCCTTTCAGCAATGTTTAGAGAACAGTCTTGAAGTGAGGTGACTGTAGACGCAGATAACATCCGAGCTTAAAGATAACAGAAAGACATTTCAGCACAGTTTGTAAATGTTGGCATACAGATGCTTATGACCTTGGGCTTAGATACAAAATCATGAATACGAATAGGCCAGTTAGACCTCTCTGAGTCAGACCACCTACAAGTTGAACTCTGTAGAGAGCTTTAGCCATTGTGCCTTTCCTGTGCTTCTGGAGGAGTTTGTGTGCAGCTAGTGAAGGCTGGCAGCTTGAAAGCACTCAGAAAATGGAGGTCAGGAAGGAACTGACAGCAACTATTGCAGTCTGGGATTTGGGGAATCCGTTTTTGTTTTGTCATCTTGCAGAGCAGAGCACAGCCCTCTTTATAGGGTCATTCTAGCGTAGTTTCTTCTGACTATATCCATGCACTATAGGTATTTGAGGCGCTAGTTAGTGGCTTTTTTTTTTTTTTTTTTTTCCTGCTCCCTTCCTGTCATGCATTTTTGTTTTTCTGATTTGCTATTTTTCACTAAGGCCTAAATTCAACTTCTGGAGAGAATTGTCTCCTATACAGGAGTATGAAATAATGTTTTCTTGAACCCTTCAGCACTAAATGCGTATCTCATGAGTGATGATTCTTCCAGAGAACTGACTCAAAGATCCAAACAGTCGCTTATGCTCACAATATCAGGAATGCTAAAGTTGTCAACAGAGTCAAGATCATAGCTAGAATTGAGAACGTAAGAACTGCTGTACCAGGTTGGACCAAAGCGTTTGTGGCAGTGTGCAACAGGAGATGCTTAGGGACTAGTGTAAAAACAGACATGTAATTATGTAATATGTCTAAAAGTAGGCATATCATCAACAATATAATGATGCCTCCTCAGAAAGCTCTCCCAGCTATAGCTCAAGGACTCTTCTGTATTTGTATTTAATAGTTCTCAATAGATTTCTGTTCTGCTAATCTCTCCAATAGCTTTTTCTGAACCCAAATAAAACTTTGAGTGTTCAAAACCACCTGAGTCAGAGTCCCACCGTTAACTATTGTACAAAATTCGTGTCTGTTTTGTTCTGAAGTGCTCATTTCATTGGAAGTTCTGTGTTTCTTACTAGAGAGACAGGAGATTGTTTCCTAGTTATTTTCTCTGTGACCATTGTGATTCTGTACTTCCCTTAATAATTACAAACACTTGGGGGTTTTTATTCCACTATCAAGCACTGAGCTGACATTTCAGTAAAATTACTTTTATAACCCAAAGATTGTATTCCTAAGTACCTCGACCCCAGCCTTGAATATGTAAAATTAAGATTGTCACTTGACATTTATCCAGCCTGCATGTCATCTGCTATTTTACTAGCCAATACAATTAGGTGGTTCTGCACCTTGCCTTGGCTAATGACAGGAAGCTGTATGGGAGGTAAACTTTGCCACCTCATTATTAACCTTGCTCTTCAGGCTGTTCTGTATTAACTCTTTCCCTGTGACACCCCCCTGGTAACTTCCTTCTGCTGTGAAAACTGATTTTATTTAAAAACAAAATAACAAACACCTTTCCTAACCTTTAGTCAAATATTTACCATGTGATAGCCTTTCCTTCTGTCTATGTTAGCTTAGAAAACACAGAACTAGTCAGCCTACACTACCTAGTTTACAGAAAGAATTTGACAAAATCACATCCCAAAATATCTTAGAGTATGCACTTATTGATACTTTCAAGGGAAGAGGGACCAGGCTACTTTTAGAAAGTAATAGAATTTAGGATTTCAAAACCAGATACTACTGATTTTAGAAATATCTTCTTGACCAAACATCCGTATGCATAGATACAACAATCAAGTACTCACTTAAAGCTAAAACGATGTGTCTGACAGTTATTTTAAACTTAGTTCACTTGTCTTCAAAAAAAAAACAGAACAGAAAATCTCCCAGCTTATTTATGCAATATGACTGTGCTAAATTTTTGGTAACTTCATGTATCTAAACTTCCTTTGGAAAAAATCTTGACTTTTTTTTCCTTTGGATTTTTTTGTTTTGTTTGTTTGGGTTTTTTTCCTAGACTACTAGCCTTTTTCAGACCTGGTTCAAAGATGAATTTAAGTTATAAGAGTGTTGAAGATTTCTTGTTTATTCTCCCATGCTGAAGATGGAAGAATTCAAGGGAAAATGGGCATAGCCAGAGTGGCAGTTCTCAAAAAAAAAAAACCCCAACTTTATATTTAGTAAATTTTTTAGAAAACTCCATTTGAAATTAATTTCCTCCTTGAAATGTCTTTAGTAAAAGTTCTGATCCTTAGTCACAAAAAGTTTGGTGTCTTATTTGGAATATAAATTAGATCAATTAGTGTAATGCTGGTTTGTTGTCTAGTTTTTTTCTATGGGGATACAAATAGAAGTACAGGTTTGGTCTGTCAATCAGCTGTGAAAATAATATGGCCTGGGCTTTGTATGTAAAGAACGCAAAAGAAAATTCAACTTCTAATTGAAAATGAAGTAGCTTGCCTGCCCTGCTGCCCCAAAAACTTTAGCCTGACAAACTGTCTCAGCAGGAGGGTAACACACTCTTCAAGTTGTCCTGGTTTCAGCTGGGATATAGTTAACTGTCTTCCTAGTAGCTGGTACAGTGCTATGTTTTGAGTTCAGTATGTGAAGAATGTTGATAACACTGATGTTTTCAGTTGTTGCTCAGCAGTGTTTAGACTAGAGTCGAGGATTTTTCAGCTTCTCAGGCCCAGCCAGGGCACCTGACCCAAACTGGCCAACAGTGTATTCCATACCATGGGACGTCCCATCTAGTTTAGGAACTGGGAAGTGGGGGGGCAGGGATTCGCCGCTCGGGGACTGGCTGGGTGTCGGTCGGCGGGTGGTGAGCAATTGCCCTGCGCATCATTTGTACATTTCAATCCTTTTATTACTACTGTTGTCATTTTATTAGTGTTATCATTATCATTATTAGTTTCTTCTTTTCTGTTCTATTAAACCGTTCTTATCTCAACCCAGGAGTTTTACTTCTTTTCCTGATTTTCTCCCCCATCCCACTGGATGGGGGGGGAGTGAGTGAGCAGCTTGCATGGTGCTTAGTTGCTGGCTGGGGTTAAACCACGACAAAGTATATGAGAGAGCGAGAGGTTAATAGCATTATTTTCTTTTGATGGTTGGGAGAGTCATGTTTGCCTATTACACTCTCTTTCCAATAAATTGAGGAGTCAGGAATCCGGGCTTAGGAGAGATTCTGACTTAGTACAAAACTTGTCTTTTCTGTATGAGTGCCTTTCCTTCTTAAACTAAGGTTGGTTTCATTGGGGTATCACTGTAGACCTGTCTGACAGTATGTTTCTTTCAAAAGGTTAAACCTTGGCATCAGTCATGGTGAGGTAATTCTTATTACTGTTGATTTGTCTGGAAATACTTTTTATCCTCTGTGTTTTAAACTCTCACAGATACTCCTTTGGACTTCTGGAAGCCAAGGTCGGCTCTTAGTGTGGTCCTTGCCTGCTCCACTTCCAGTTTCTGGAAACATTTACAGTCTCTGTGGGGTTTATAGCAAGGCTGCACTTAAAGTCACTTTTGAGAACAGGGTTTCAATCTTCAAGCATTATTTTTGGTGTCATTGTGTGGCAGTGGCGCTGAAGTGGCACTTATGTCCTGTTTTACTAGGTATTAGGTATTGTAGATGGATAGAAAAAGGACACCTTCGGTCTCTCAAAACTCAGTCTAAAAAAGTGAGCTCACGTGGCAAGAAAAAGTTTTACTTGCTCCGTTTTCCTCCTGAGGAACTGAAGTATAAATTGAAGTGGCTTGCCTAAGGAGTGTGCGAAACCAATGATGAAACCATGAATGCACAGCTCCCTGACTCAGAAATCAGTGATGTATCCTTGACCACTTCCTTCACTAGAACTGGTGTTGGGCTGTTCCCTTCTGAGGCCTATGTTTTCTTTCAGCAGAGGTAGCAGGAGTACCTGCAAATGCAGGGAAAGGGCTTGTCTCCAGGTTTGCCTATTTTGCTCTTGTTTAACCTTCCTGTTAAATAATCATATGTGATTACTGTAATTCTCAAAGCTTTGATGTGTTGATTTCTGAGTGGTGTCTGTGGATTTTAACTGCACCTGTTAAAGGCAGCCTGGCCCTAACTAGTATTGGTGATTCTGATTAGCATAATTTGTCATATCTTCATGAAAATTACTCAACTGTACTGCTGTCTGGCCACGCTTTTATTCTTCTAAGGCATAAACGTGCCCCCATGGCTTTCAGTAAGTGTGTCTAGTAGTAACTTTTTAGAAGATGATGCAAATTGCTAAAGCTTTTGCAATAGGACTGGTTTGACAGAGAATTGTCTGTCATATGCAGCGTGGCCACAAGTGTTATAGCTACCAAGCTATACCTTCTGTATTTGTTAACAATGCTTCACATGGCACATAGACTCCTTCACTCTGAGACATGTCAAAGGGCTACAAAGGTTTTGGAAGATCAGGAGTCTTGTCAGCTACAATAGAAATGAGTCAGCCTCAATGGGGAAACCCTACCACTGCATGACAATGTTAGAAGAGCATTTGGAGAAGGGCAAAAATAGGCAATTGTCAATAGACAATTCAGGCAGAGCTGAACTTTGCAAAGTTACTATTACATTGAGTTGCTGAGAAAAACAAGACACACACACAAAAAAAAAAAAAGAAAAAAGAGAAACCTCTTCTATCTGGCTCTTTAACAATCATAAATCTGTAAAGAACAGAGAGAATTTCAGATTATGCTGTTCTTCCTACCTCCTCTCCTTTTTGATGTCTTTTTGTGGCTTGCTCTCCTTCCCTTTCATGTTTCTTCTTGATGTGTTTTTGACATCAGGATTTAGTTTTTGTTAAACATCACTTCTTCTGGGTATGTTGTTTTCACTTACAGATTCTTTCCACTTGTTGCTAAAGCTACACATTTCTTTCTTATGGTTGCATTTGCTGAAAGTACTCTTTTGTAATGTGTCTCGGAATTCATACGTTTCTTTGTTAGCAACATGCTTTTCTCATCTGTCTGTGATACGTGGATGAAAGACAAAAATCATGATTAGGGATTTTCCTGGTGCTCCTTCATTACCTTGACTTCAAGCTCACCAGATAACTAGTGCTGCTAAATTTATTTGCTTGGTGGCTGTTATAAGTGTGTGGGAACCTTCCATGGCTTAAACCCAGATGATCAAGAACAGCCAAGCAATCAATGCCTTTGCCAATCATCTCAGAAACTAGGCTTTAATGAGTCAGATTGGCTGAAGAAAAGTAGGTCTCTGAAGAACTATGTTGCAAAGTTCCTCCACTTCTCTTAGGAGCAAAACCTGTGACATTCATGTCACCTTTTACTCTGAAGTGATTTAGCTTCTCAGAAAAGCAGTTCCACAGTGGGTTTGAAGGAGGTAGAAGTTGTCTCCCCCAGTGTGGCTTCACAGGCTCTGTAAAGTCTGACTGGGAACTCCCCTTCTTGAAATGAGTTAAAATACCCTTGCCCTGAACTTTGTCTCCTGCTTGGTAGTGAATAATTTTTCATTCATTTGAATTAATTAAATTAATGTGCTTTCTTTATGAGGCTAGGCATGAGGAAATCAAAAGGGCCCAACTAAAGCCTTTCATCATACGGCTGGACAGAGCATATCCACAGATGCTGTTTCTTCCAAGTTCTCTTATTTTGTTGTTATCTGCAGACACCAGAAGGGTACTGTAAATCTGTCTAGAAGTGCCTAAAGACATAGGATGTGCTCCAAAGAGTTTATTGTCTCGGGGAAGGTGAGGTAATGTAGAAGAGCATTGTAAGAGGGTGATTTTCCCATTTCTTCAGTTAAGCCATCCAGGGCTGACAGACTACACAGATTATACCACCACCACCCCACCACCCCCGCTTTGTCTTATCCCTTGTTTCTCCATTTTGCCTTGTGGCAAAGGACATAATGACTTCAACCTATTGGCTAGGTGATAACCTCAGACAGCCTTGCCTCTCTGAATCGCAGCCTCATTTGGTGAAAAAAAACCCAAATCACCTGAATTTCAGTCACTGTAAAGGAAAAAAAACAAACGAAACAAACCCAAATCACCATCCCCACCCCCAGCCAAAAAAAAAAGGTGTACTGTTGATTCTTCCTGGGATGTAATGCTTTCAAAAGCAAAATCTAAATAGTGGTACTGAAATAATTAGATTATTATGTTAAAAGAAATGGTAATTTTGTCATCTCTGGATTGAGCATGGAAGCACCATACCCATGCATCTGTCCTGCATATAACCAAAAGAAAGGTTAAGAAGATAAAGGTTCCTTTTTTTAAATCTTATTTACTTTTTTTTTAAACTAATGCTTGAAACGTGCATTTTTAAGATTTTCTTCCTGTCTCTTGCAGTTACTAGGCAGTGTTGCTGACTTATTTTTATCATGTGTATTTTGGTGTACTCAGCCTCTGTGATTGGGGATGTACGCATTTGTCTTATGAATTTTAAGCTAATTTCATGATTTTGAAACTTGAGTCATGTTTTTTTGTGTATCAGAGGTTGACGAAACTGAATTGTAGTTGTTTAAAAAGTCGTGAACAGTTTGGATTGAAGTACTAGAGCCAGTAGTGCTTCAGTGGCAATTTGGTGACTTGAATTGGCATATTCCTAGACAAACCTTATAGTAGGTCCTAGTGTGCACTGTGGAGACATATGAATATTTTTTATTATTATTATTATTTTTTTAGTACAGGTGAATCTGAAGCTCTTCAGTGATAGAAATTGGCTGTTGAAAAGAGAAGGTGGCACTGAGGTAGCAGGAGGGGTTGGGAAGGGGAAGAGGAAGAAATGTCTTTAAAATGTTCTTCCAGGGCCTGGTTTCTGCGCTTTCTGTTGGGCAGCTGGGCTGCTGTCTACGTGGGTTTTTGTGTTTCTCTTGTCTGGGTATCTTTTTTTCCCTTTCCTTCTAATTTAACGTCAAGTTCCCAGCTTAGCCTAGTGTAACAGGAAGCAATCTCAAAACCAATCAATTTAAGCTCCCTTATGTTGACCTTGATGGTTGGTTGGTCTCCATATTGAGACGTTTTGTGGTTACTACACAGTTATTTCTTTTTCTTGATATTAAGTTAATAGTTTTCTTTGAATAGTTTTTGCTATTCCATCTGGTTTCTGTTAACGGCTAATTTTGTTGTTGTTTCTTGTCATCAGTTTCTCTCTTGCTGTCTAATGGAAAATTAGTTTTATGAGTCATCGGGGTGCTTGTTTTATCTCGATTGACAGTCAGTGGTTAACATTAGGACTCTGAAATGTAACAACACTCTTCCCCAAGGAAGTATTTGTCTGTCTCAAAGGGGTCAGATTAGTTTGAAGAGCCAGATGTAATACCTTAGGCTATTTGAGGCACCAGCTCTGCTTTCAAATCCAGGCTGGGCCATCGTGGTTAGAATAATAATCCCCGTGTTTTCTCTGCCAACGTTATTCAGGGACTATACTTCTGCTAAGTTTGTTTTTTTTTAATACTTCTTTCTCCCATAACTGTGGCCCTTCACTGACTCTGGTCTTCATGAGAGCACCGACTGTGTTGTTCTCCCTAAAAATATCCCTTGTTTCAAGTCAAATTAGTCTTCTGACTTCTGCTGGCTTCCCATTTCCCAGGTTACAGTCAAGGGTCAGGGTAGGAGTTGACTTAGTGATTGTCTCTCCTGTCATCTGTTGCAGTTATTACAGTTGGACAGAAGCTCTTAAATTAAGAAACGATGAGCCTAGCTGCAGTCAGCATCTCTGAAATGGCTTTGTGTATGGGAAAGCTTGGGAGCTGCTGGTTTCAGAGGGTTTTCAAAGGGGCAACGGTTTATAACTGTCCATGTTGTTTTTCATCAACCTTAAAGTAATGAACTTTGGTGACAAGTTTTTGTTACTATACTCCATCATTGCCACATCAGCATTTCAGCTGAATGGCTTGCCCCGTTTTGACCAGCTGTTTCAGGCTGCCTGTGTATTTCAACTGGAAGCGTTTTCACAATGAAAAGACTTTTTATCAATTTTTTATGATGGCTGGTAAGGGTAAGAGAGCTAAAAATCTGAGCTGTACTTTGAAGGCTTGTGATTTACCACAATACCTGTACTCAAATGGTAAACACACTGTAGACAGGCAAAAGGAAAACTAAGAAAGATCTCCCTGTCCATAAAACTTCTTTTGATTGGGAAACTAATACTGGCTTTGCAAGGCAGCGAGTTTTGTGGGGGGTATGAGTTGCTTTTGCACTGTGGTTTGTCATGGCATACCTGTGACACTTAAATGAATTACAACACTATCCAAGCTCTTAATTATGCATTGAGCATTTTCTCTTCTGCCAAAAAATGCTGTGTTAAATGTAAAGGGGAGTTGAAGAGTGGTGCCAGGACCAAGCCAATTCCCAAGTAAGGTAGCTTTAACCTAACCAGTGTGGTTTAAAAATAAGAAGACATGAGTCCTCCTAATAAACTGCAAGCACCAGTGTTACAGATAATGAGAATTGTAGCTCATTACAAGCTGAATGAAACCATTTCTATAAACTCTTCTTTTCCTCTCTGTTTCCCTCAGCTATACTGGAGCAAAGCCCTTTTAGAGGTAAGATTGAGACTATCTCCAAGTTATCTAGCATACAATGTCACTAGCTGTCCTGGGTGGAGAGCAACATGTGTAAAGCAATGTATGTGGTAATTCAAGACCTACATTTTTCATCACATATTCAACAAAGAAATGTAAAAGTCATGCCATTAAAAAAAAAAAAAAAAAAACAAAAAATTAGGGGGAGGGGAGGATTGTTTCTTTTGTTTTTTTGCTTCCTCAGTTGTACTGCAGGGTACATTGCTTATTACTTGCTCTATCCTCCTTTCCCCTTTTTGCTCTTCTGCTTTTTATTTAAGAGTTTTTACTTCAGCCATGCCATGTAGCAGCTGCTTTTGATTTGTGGAAGCACAAGTAGAAGCCTTCTCACATGTCTGACTCCAGGCAAGATGTTAACATGCTTTTCACTGAAAGAAAAAGAAAGGTGAACACGGATATATTTGAAATGAAAGCAGAGCATCTGCAATATCAAGAAGTGTGAATTTAACAAGGAGGAAGCATGAGCTCCTGAACAGCAGTGGGAAGAGAATTTAAGTATGCTTATTGTAATGCGAGCATTTTTGCAAGTTGTCCTCTTCTTTACCATTTATAGATATGAACCAGTTTTACCTGTCAGCGCTTTTCAGAGGTGATCTCTGACTTTCTGTTCCATTCTTTTCAACTGAGCTTTGGGAAAGTTTAGTATCCAAGGCCATAAAGGTCTGACTACAGAAAGTGCATCTCCCGGTTCCCCAGCCCTGGCTCAGTGGTCATCCTAACCTTGCTTTTCTTCTTGGATGCTGTCTGTGATACAAACGAAATCAACTACCTTGTCATTAAAATTCAGATGACACTTGCAGGACTTCTCTTTTGAGAGGGTTTCTTTGTCTCAGTTTACTGTAGCCCTTGAGATTCGTCCCTGTCTAGTGCAGTTTATTTCTATAAAATGAAACCAAAATGTAGTTTGTAGGGGATTTTTTTAATATATTTGTGTGTATGTGTGTATTTTAATGCATTTGACATAAATATGCCTGGCAGCTTTTACTCAATACACGAGTATCCATCCCTCTTAGTGTCTGTTGTCAGGTTGCTGTAGTCATCTTTAAATTTTCTTGTATTGCGTTATAAGCTTTCTGAAGCAATTCCAGCCTTTAGCCACATGTCACAATGCTTAGCACCACACAACCCTGCTCCTGAATTCTCTTCTTTCTTGAAAGCATCAGTTGAATTTGGCACAGTTTTCTGATTTCTAAATTACATCCAGATAGGATGTTCCAGTCATGTCAGGCCCTCCGGCATTTGTAACTCTTGTTAGTGAGTTTAACTCTATATCTTTCAGGGAATAAAACCACCGCTTCTGTAAGTATTTGTTAGAAGGGCATATTGAACTGGAAGCCAAATCTAATGCTTCACCTTTGAGGAGTGTTATCTAGCAGAAAAATAAAATCCTCCTGAATTTAAAAATGATTGCAGTCCTTTTTTCTAAAACTTACGGGAGTTCCCCTTTCTACCCAGGATTAGATTTTATGAAGACAGCTATATTCCTACCCGTTCTAGTTTCTTGATATGGAAGTCACCCTCCTTTATATAGCATCCCAACATTCTTTCCTTGCACTGAATTAAAAAGTATTTCCAAATTGTTTTCCATTGGTGATGGGGAATTATACAGAGAAAGACAATATAGATAATAATAGAAAGACAGGAGAAAAAGGCTGGTTCCTGTGGGAAGAGCGGCAGCTCAGAAGAAACAAGGGTGATAAAAGGCACAAGGAGACAGAAAATGCAGGTATGATGTGAGTTAAGATGGTGCTGGGGACAGTGGAGGTGGCTGAAGGCGCAGTTGATGTGTTCACTGGTTCATTTGCTGTTCTGCTCACTGTATCTCTCTGCTGCTGAAGGATACAAAGCAATGTTTACTTATAGGCAATGTTTACATGTGGGCTTTGCTGTTTTTCACCCTGTCACTCTGGGAAGCAGCTCCTATCTTTTAATCCCCTTAAGCCTCTAGTCTCGCACCAAAACATGTCCCTCCTGAAATGTAATCCTCTTACTTCAGTTCCACTGCTATGCTTCAGTTATGACCGTGGCATGGGCAGCAGGGTTTCTGCATGTGCCAAAGGTTTGAAAAATGTAAATATCAAAGTACCTAGGTGAGAAGTCCTCACACAGCTATTGTCCAAAGTAGTGTTTCTTAATCTTGAATCCCAAAATTTAAACTCCCAAGATCCCAAATCCCAACTTTGTTTGAAAAGCCTGTATATTCCTGATGCTGTAGTACCTCACCTGTAACCAAAAATAAAAATCAGGCATCTTTGAGTGTTGATTTATTGTTTGTATTACCCTCAGTTTGCTTGCCTCCATGTATGGGAATGAGGGCATTCTCATGGGCCACTGTGCTTAGAGATCTAAAGGCTATTGTACAGCCAGGGAAGTACAAGGAGAATTTGGGATCACATTTACAAGTGGTGGGGACAAATAGAAAAGTTTCAGGGGGGAAGATTGGTGGGGTGAATGAGACTGTTCTTCTCACTTGGGGGAAGCATGTACTAAGGTGTAGTTAGTGCTTTGCCAGGTGGTGGGCTCCAGGAGGCAGCTCTGCAGGCAGATCCCAAAGTCTGGTACTCCATGTGAAAATCAATGCCCTGACAAGATCCAGCTTGGAGATTTTGTCGTGGTTTAACCCCAGCCAGTAACTAAGCCCCACGCAGCCACTCACTTACTCCCCCCACCCAGTGGGATGGGGGAGAGAATCGGGGGAAAAAAAAGGTAAAACTCGTAGTTGAGATAAGAACAGTTTAATAGAACAGAAAGGAAAAAACTAATAATGATAAACAATAACAATAATAAAATGACAATAATAATAAAAGGATTGGAATATACAAAACAAGTGATGCACAATGCAGTTGCTCACCACTCACTGACTGATGCCCTGTTAGTTCCTGAGCCGCCCTCACCCCAGGCCAACTCCCCCCAGTTTATATACTGGGCAGGATGCCACATAGTATGGAATACCCCTTTGGCCAGTTTGGGTCAGCTGCCCTGGCTGTGTAGCCTCCCAACATCTTGTGCCGCCCACCAGCCTTCTTGCTGGCTGGGCATGAGAAGCTGAACAATCCTTGACTTAGTCTAAACACTACTTAGCAACAACTGAAAACATCAGTGTGTTATCAACATTCTTCTCATACTGAATCCAAGACATAACACTATACCAGCTACTAGAAAGAAAATTAACTCTATTCCAGCTGAAACCAGGACAGACATGGCTGAGAAGAATGGAAGGGAGAGATCTCGATCATGTTCTCCTTGCTTTGGCACAGCTTCACTGGATGTGAAACTCATCCTGTGCAAACTACATGCACTGTTCAGCCATGTGCCTGTAACAAGACACAGCTGCTGGCTGTGGCACTGAGCAACACCACATATAAGAGTAGGACAAGTAGGGGTGAAGTTCACTCAGGGCAGCATAATTTCCCTGTGCCTCAGATTTCTCCTCTGCCAAGTGACCGCCATATTTGCCTACTTCAGGATACTGATGTCAAACTCCAGGGGTGTATTTTGCAAGAGGCAGTAAATTGCAATCTGGCCTCATCGCGTCCCTCTTACAGTTTATATTAAATATTGTCTTATTCAGCTCTTATCTTGAGCTGCTCCCTAGTGCTGTTCAGCACTGAACAACTGCAGTATTTCCTTTTGGAGAGGAAATACTGTTTTGGAGGGAAGGTGCTATAGAAGAAGGACGTTCATTGTGTGCTAAAGTTTCAACCCTGTGGTACAGCCTTATTTTCAGTGACAATTTGGGTGTTACCTAAATGCATGTTTGTATTAAGAGAGGTTCTTCCAATTTTACTCCTTTTTTTGAAGTCGTCCGTTCTATCTGCCAGGGTACTAGCAGCAGATGGTATTAAGGAACCTCAGAAGAAAAGTATTAGCTTTTCTAAGTGCGTTCTTAGAGAATTGGCCACTTGTCCCTTTGAACTCTTGCTTTTGTAATTTACCTCTCTGCTGTGCTGCTTTGTTCTTAGCTGCAGGGTAAGACTGCCTATTTTGCTACTTTGAGTTTTTAGACCTTTGAGTTTTAAGTGACTGGAAGAGGTTTGTACAGCTGCTTTTCACTAGAGATGTTTTCTTCCCTTCCGCATGTTGAACAAGAGTTTGCAAGGGAAGCTTAGAGCCTATAGGGAGCATGTCCAAGGGGCCACGGGCTTTTTCCAGACCTGATATTTAAATATCCCCATCTCCCTATTTTGAGGATTATTAAAAATTAATTTGTAAGATTAATAGGTATCTGTTATAACTATAGGGTGAGCTGTACCTTTTGATCAGTTTTTAAGTGGTTACCCTTTCTAAGTGTCAGTCCTTCCTGCATTTTCCTCTGGGTTGGTTCCCGTTGTTCATGATCCTTGTTTTGTTGCAGAAATCCCTGTTCACCAGCCTCAGGTCTTATCTGACCTAACAGATTATATATTTAATTCCATCGATGAATTTCCTCCTGGATGCCTTTGAAAACACAGTGACATTTGTAACTTCCTCAAAGCAAAGCACTTATGTATGGAATTGTGACAAGGAAGCAAAGGGTTAAAATGTAAAAGACATGGTGTAAACCATATCTAACCTTTAGCTGTTCCTTGCAAATTCACATTGGTCTCACTCACCTTTGGTAAATGTACTGAAACCCAGAATTGTGAATCTCCAATATGGGGGAGTCTGAATGTGGACCAGGATGTTCTGGTTTGAGTCTTTGTGCTTTTTAAGTCTCTGTATTTCAGAGCACAATCCAGTTGTTCTTGCAGGTTGTATCCTTATCCTGTGCTACTGTTTCATCAGTCCCACTGTCTGCACTGCAAGATGCAGCTCATCAGCATCTAATCCTTCCCCCTGCACTCCTGCCTTTCCCCAGAGTGCTTATCTGGCCAAATCATCTATTTAATCTTTTAGAGAATGCCTGCACATTATCTGATATTTCTTTTTTTTTTGCTAGATGCCTTCTGAAACGCCCCTTTAAAACTAAAATCTCAGGGAGAATTTTGACATTTTGTAATGTCCAGATAGGCAATATTGCTTGCCCGGGTTTTGGCCTTTAAGAGAAATGGATTTCCAAAGCAACAGTTACTTATTCTTTAATCTCCTGGAAAATACTTCAGTGGTCATTTCAAACTGGAGGGATAGTACTTACATTTAGGGATAATTTTATCTTTTGTATTTTCAAAACTAAGAGGAATCAGAAAGAGATTTGGTGGAAGGGAGTGTGTAGACTGGGAAGTTCCGGTTCTGGATCAGAACCTTGTTGTAATGTGATCGGCAAACGTGTTGTCAGTGTGATGCCCCAGGCAGAAAAGCTTGCAAACTGAGGATCCTGCCTCCTAAGTGAATCCTCTCTGCTGGGTTCTAGAGCCCATGGTGAAGCCCCTCTCTTATTGCTTCAGCTTCTCGCTCAGTTACAAGTAGAGAGCCTAAGAGAAAACAGTCTCCCTAGAGATCTGACTATATGTATTTTCAGAAGGTATACAGAAATATCTTTAATCATGTAGTGGTTCTTTGTGGCTTTTTAAAAGTTACTTTAAAAAAAAAGTATTAAAATCTGTTATCTTCTAGAACAGCTGCAGATTTCATAGATGTCCAGTCTGATTTCTGCAGATAATGAATGTGTAGAGCAGTGAGCATAGAGAAGATTGAAACTGATCTTTTAAAATCTAGCTCTGGTGAGGGTCATTTTAAAGGCAGTTTGACAAAAGCAAATTGTATAAGCTAATATACTTTTTCTGAAAACTTTGATGCAATTTCCTGTGACAAAAAACTGCCCTTGCTCAAAGCTCTAGGGAATGAAGGGCAGGAGATTTACTGTGAATGAGACTTATTTATAAACCTTTCCCCTTGGGAAATAAACTTTAGAAAATGCTATGTCAGCATGTGTGCAGGAATGCAGTACAGTCCCCAGTAGGTCAGCCAGCACTCTGACAGCTGCAGTTCATTTTCTGTTTCATAGGAATAAATACGAGAGGCAGAGGAACCCAGTGGAGTGAATTGTTTAATACTACTCGCATAATATCGGTACTTTTGAGCAGATGTGTGTGCGTTTCCATAAAAAACTCTGAAACCAAGCAGGATTTTACTAGAACTGGAGCATGAGAGTTGTGGAAAGAGAATGAGTAAATGTCTTCAGTTAAGTGGAAAAGCTTCTATTCCAATAGGCTAGTGGCCCAGAGATTTTATTTTAGCAGAAAATGCAGGCGTTCCTGGGACTGCGGTGGTAAATCTACTTCTTAAGCAGCTGCTGGCATTCAGCTCATTCAGACACACAAAAACCTTAACTCTCCTTATTAAGATGGTCACTGCGCTGAAGTTTCCCAACTTCCCAGCAGTGCTCTTCTGGAAAGCTTCTTCTTTTCAGCAGGTAGGTTTTGTTAGTCACCCATCTGATTGCCTCAGTCAGTCTTCTGCTGTAATCTGATGATTTTAGGATTACAGTGATGGGAAACAAGGCTGCCTACACAGTGTCCCTTTTAAACTACAGCTGCCCTGACAAGGAGTGGTAGTTAGGGGTGCTCTGAGCACCATACTCTGTATTTACACCACCTGCTCAAAAAACATCTTTTTTTTTTTTTTTTTTGCTTTTACTGTTTGTTGGCCTTCGGGTTGACTGTCCTACTGTGCTGGGTCACTGGGCTCATCCCTGCTTTATTTAGCCAACACAGCTCCTTTGGCTTTGGTGTTGCTCAGTGTTAGTACTGCACATCGGTCCCTTCCTGCACAGGGGTTCTTCTAGAAGTGCTCCTGCTGAACGTGAAGTAAATGTAGATTTTCATGTGCAGAGGCAAACGCATTTTTTTCTAGCTGACTCCTACTGCAATTTCTTCTTCTCTGCTTCTCATGCTTTAAGGCAAATCGGTATTTTTAAAACTACTTTAGGTCCCAATCTGCTAAAGTGTGCCTACTACCAGTTGCAGTTACTGAAATACTTTTTTTTCAGATCAGGATGGTGATAGTGGCTCAGTCTGAGTCTTCCTGAGACCACAGGCATTCCTTCTTGGTTTTGCTGGGACCACTGTGTCCACATGGAGTGCTGATTTATTGCTTCCTCTAGGAAATAATTCATCAAAGTGTATGTGTCTTAGCCTGCAGTAGCTGGATTGAGTCACCTGCTTCCCAGTGTTCTTCTGAAGGTCTAGGACACAACTGTGAAGTATTGTTACTTCGCTACACGCCTTTTCTTCACTTCGCCTTAATTATTTACTTTCTCTTTTAATACTCTGTTGCTTCAGCTGTCTTCATATAAAGACTTGTCTTATTGTTGATCACCCCGGTTGTCTGTTGCTGAACTCTTTGCATTTCTGCAGCACCTCTTGCTGACAGAGGCCGAACTCCTGACCCAATTGACGTTAGTGGTGGAATTCCCCCTGAGTTCCATAAAGCCAGGATTTAACCTCTGGTCACCATATGCAAAAGCTGTTGACCTGCCATTGGTTTTTATACTATTTCAATATTCATTTCCACCCATTCCTTCTCCATGTTGGTATTTTGTTTGCTTTGTTGAGCGCTGCTACATTCTGAAGAGAGAAAAGATCTGATGTGGTCTTATTGTCAAGAAGCACTGCTGCTGAATACAGAACTACAAAAGATGTCCCTGACAGAATGGGGCTTACCATTTTGCTTTCGGTGCCATTGTGGAAGACTTTCCCCTCATTCTATATGGCCATACCATCTTCTTTTCTCCAATAACTTCTTTAAATAAAGAAGTTGAAATGACCTTCCTAAACAAACATAGATCTGTAGGATTTTGTTTTCATCCTGTTGGCCTCCTGAGTTGTGCTTATCTTCTCTAAGAGTGGGAAAAGTATCAAAAATGTAGAAAATCTAAATCTTCTGAGAATTTGTCTTCCACCAAAAAGATTTCTTTAATCGATTTTCATTTGTGGGCATAAGCTATTGTGACAGATGTAGCGAAGAAAGTGGGAACATGATGTACACATATACCAGTGATCAATATCGGTAAACTAGATAGCATCAGCTGTGAGACATGGATTTAGGTGGTGTTAACTGACTTGCAGATAGATGCTGAATTCTTATCCTGCTCCTATATCGGGGACCCACTTCATGAGTGATATACAGGAAAGACTAATGGAGCACATTAAAATTCTGCTTCTGTCCTTTACTTTCCCTGCATTTTCATTTTTCTTCCCTTGATATCTGTGATGTATGGTGCTGTACTTTCCCTGTTCCTGCTGTGTGGTTGGAAGGTAACCAGAATCAGCAGGATTTGCTCTTATGAGTAACAGGTCCTAAACATCCTCTGAGTGAGAGAGTGCCAGAGTATCTGTTTGTGACTGAAGAATGCACACCCCTTGTTTGCTGAAACTTGTTTATCTGTGACTCTTGGGAACCTGCACCCTCAGTTCCTTTAACGTTACTGAATATGTTGACACTTCAAGGGCAGCACCCCGACTGTGGAAATGAAGTTAATGACTACAGATTTTTAGGCTAAAAAAGAAGTACATTTAGAGTGGTTAAATCCTCTGTGTTTAAGAGAAGAGGCTTTTGCAGCTTTTAGCACTGTGCAAATCATAGAATTGCTTTGTCAGTGAGAAATGGCCATCTTGAGTCACTGTTGTTCACACAGGACTGTGAACAAAGGGAATGGTCCTGAAAGACAGACCTGCGAAAGCAAGTCATACATTGGCTTCTTCAGGTCTGAATTTTGCAGAAAGCCCTGAAATAGCGATTGCAAAATACGTCCTGGCTGTGCTGTGCTGTGGGAGGTTAGCGATGGCATAGCAGGCTGGAGATGTGGCCAGGTGTTTCAAAGCACTGCCTTGCCGGGTTCCTGCCATATGCTGGTACTCTCAGTAGTATAAAGACTTTAAATGTTCACAGCACCAAACAGTGCAGAATGCTGATAGCACCAGTAGGTGCTCATGAATGATGATGTCTCTAGTACTGGTCTTCTGCCTGGTCCTACGTAGCCTTCTCTGGATACATGCTGGTTGGCTGCATCCCAAAGCGTCAGGTGAGGCACCATGTGAAATCAACTGTGCTTCCCTGGCAAAACACTATAAAATGCTCTTGGGTTACTGGTTAGAATAGCCTGCTACGCCTAGAGAGTTTTTTGCCTTTGTTTCTGGTATCAAGGGTTGTATTTTGGGGGAAAAGAGGGTAGTTGGCTCTATGTGTGCTTTCTGTAGGTTTTTTATTTAAAAAATTAATGTGTTTAAGTATGTGCATTCACACATGCATGTTATTTAAACGACTTGGGGTAAATAGTCAATTGACACCTGAATTTCCTGGATAATGAGCCAGGAACCCTGAACGATCACTTAATATAATTTTTTATTAGCAAATATATGCTTTAAAAGAGTCTTGTTCTGCAGTTTAAATGCACTACTCTTTAAATGAAGAGTACCTTTCTCTTAGTCGTGAATCATCTTTCTTCCCAGAGCAGTGTTTTCCTTAAGTAGTTTTGGCTTATTTTTGTAAGGATGGTTGAATTGTTGTTTTCTTAGGTACTTTCTTTGTGTGTTCTCTGACCTTACAAACAATTGTTGTAAGAAATGTAATGTGCTTAAAGCTCTTTAGAACATCACAAGTTAGATTTTTACTCTAATCAGTGTTTGGCTAAGTAGCTTTAATGGGATCTGTAGGGCCCAGTTCATCATTTACCTAAATTTCTGTGATCGTTTAACACTGAGTTTGAAATGCTGCA
Organism: Haliaeetus leucocephalus; assembly: GCF_000737465.1. Classification (NCBI taxonomy): domain Eukaryota; kingdom Metazoa; phylum Chordata; class Aves; order Accipitriformes; family Accipitridae; genus Haliaeetus; species Haliaeetus leucocephalus. Next base: position 1,734,794 of record NW_010972604.1, read on the forward strand.
GGTCAGAACATTTGTCAGACTGCACTGATAAAAATGGGAACATGAAATTTCAGGGAAAACCAAGCTAGTCCGTATGGAGTAGGTATTACTAAACAGGTCTGATATCTACAAGTGCTCTTTTGAGAGCTCTTTTGTCATGTGCTTTTGGGCGTATCATGTTAAATGTTACCAAAAATATCCCAAACGCTTTCCCAGCATCATTTGGGAAGCGATTTCTCTAATTGCTAGAGGGAATTGTCATTTGCCCTTATGGTCCATGGAGTCAGAAGTAAGTTAATAAGCAATCTTAATATCTTAAGATGGAAAGGGAGAAAAGAAGATAAAATCCTTGAGCAAAATAGAAGCAACTTGAAGGATCAAGTTTGCTTTGGGAAGTATCCAGTTTTCTAGTATTGTTCTGAATCTGGTTTTAGATTCAGGAGGCCTTTGTAACCTTGGCTAAGAGATGATTCTGTGATTCACTGTTTTAACAGTACACTTCGATGGTATAATATGAGTTGGAAGTCACAGAGGCTTTGTGGACCTTCTTAGCTGAGCAGAGGCAGTGACCCAGGCACGTGCATCGTGTCCAAGTTACACACGACGTGCAAACTGCATAGCTGCCTGCCACCTTGCCTGAGGAGCTCATGCTGGCACACAGCCTGGGCCAGCAGCAAGCGTCTCAGCCAGCAAAGTTGTGTAGACACCAAGAAAGGCCAGCTCTTTGGAGAGTTCATCTAAGCTGCAGGCTTCCTATGTCTTTTGGCAGCTTGAGAAATTCCAAATTGCCAGTTGCCTAGAGGGTTTTTTAATCTGTGAATGTTTAAAATAGTCAATTGCTTTGGCATATTGACATGTGTAGTGTACCATGAGAATTCCAGCAGTTGCATTAAATGCAGTTACTTCACAAAAGATAGAATGTTATTCCTTTTAATCTGTTTATAATTGCTGGCTTTCTCAGTGTTTGTATCTCTCTGCTGTTAAATACATGAAATTGTTTGAAACGGCATTTTCGCTGTCACACAGGTAAGGTTAATGCATACTTCTTCCATTATCAAGAAAGCTATATATTTTTGGATCATGTCTTTTGTAGTTCATATAATTTGTTCCCTGAGGGAAGGATTCATTTTTATGTGTTGCATCACATGAAGGCGTGCATCCATTTTAGGCAGGTTGTCTGGCAACAGCAAGATAAGAACATCCATAAAACATGTTGGATGCCAAAGTTTGTAGCCTACTTTCTTTGTTAGAAATTGGGCACCTGGCATGTGAATATAGTGAGTGTGCAAATGAATGTAATTTTAGTGAAATATATCAGACTGATGGTCTTGTGCAGAAATTAAAATTTGCTCTTCCAGGTGAGGCAGCCTCAGCTCAGCAAGAGGAAGGCTTTCAAAATCAAACAACTAAAGAGGGGAGACGGAGATCAGATCTCCATTTTGAAATGGCAGCTGGAGACACAGGTTATCCATCAGATGCACTTCATGGAGCCTTTGGAAATAAAGCAAAGCAATGCAAAAAACAGAAAAATGGTATGTTGAAAAAAGTCTGGAGAACAAAGCCATAAAGAAAAGGGCCTTTTTGAAGAGAATGCTCTCCTCACCTTATCTGGTGTATCGCTGAACTTAAGAGTGTATTTAAGCATTGTATCCCACATACTTCTAAGACCAAACTGGCAAGACTAAGCACACAGCAATACACAATGAGTAAGGACTTATACACAGGTGGACCATATCTGGAACATGTAGGGACCTGCATGCCTGTCAGGTTTGCATAGTATCAGGTACATCCATGCCAGCTCTAAGAGCTATTCACAAGGCAGACTGGAGATGAAATGCATTGTTCTTCTGACCACACTGTGGTGCAGACATAGGCAAGAGATTCTTATTTGACTTCAGCATTCTGCTGTGTTTGCCTTGTTCTTTGAATTTCTTCTCATTTATATTTCTTGTTTGTGATCTGTTAGCCTCCTTCACTCCCCTCCCCAAACCCCAGAGGGGCCTGTTCTTTGAATTCCTTGAACTCTGCCATTAAAGCCATCCTTTTGTTGGTCTTTCTTTTCTGTTAAAGCCATATGATCTCATGATTTTATTTCTGTTGCTGATGTTTTCAGGCACAGCTGTAAGGTCAGCACCTGGAATAAAGCTTGTTAATTGTCCTAGGTTTTACTTCCAGCCTTGTTTTTTGCCTTCAGGTTGTTTTTCTGAATTTGTCTCCCACTATGTGAAGTAGCTTGATGTGAGCATGAATGAGCAAGTTAGTGAGCTGAGTAATCCGCAGTGAACTTGCTATAGATTTTCCACTGTGATGGAATATCTGAAATCTTATATTGGGTTTCCACACTCATTCATGAATTGCTGGTCCCAGAGAATCAAGTGGGATCATCCAAGAACAGAAGATACTGGACTAGATGGACGGGGCAGATTGTTTGGATTCCTTTTTCAGTATTTATACTGGGTCTCTAGGAAAGCAAAAAAGGAAATAGGTGGTGTGATTTCCATCACCTCCTCAGTTTCCAATGTCCAGGGGTAAATACTGCACAAGAGCAGAGATGCTAGGCATAGGTGCCATTATTCTTCCTTTCATTACTCTTCTAGCTGCATGCAAAAATCATTGATGAACCTTGATGATATTTCATCATATTTTATGGATAAAAATTGGAAATGAGGAAGGTTTAAGAAGTTTGCCAAGTATTGGCTTTATAAACAGTAAATTTATTGCTCTTCCATGATGACCTGGTGACTGCCAAATAAATAAAGGCAATATTCAGTTGATATGCAAAATACCATTTCCTACTGAAGTAATTAAATGTTGGGTTCTGTCAGCCACAAGATCTAGTGCTCACAAAGCTTTTGTAATTTAACAATCCATTTTTTTGACAGGTGAAGAAAATACTTCACAAAGCCTTCTCCCATTTCTTTCCTCTCCTTCTATCCACTTTAGACAATTAAGTGCACATGCCAATATTGTCAACAACAACCACAACACCTCTCCCCAGACTAAAAGTTTATGTTCTTTGTACTTTCCACTGTTCAGGTTGTTGTGGTTTAACCCCAGCCAGCAACTAAGCACCACACAGCTGCTCACTCACTCCCCCCCCACCCAGTGGGATGGGGGAGAGAATCAGAAGGAAAAAGGTAAAACTCATGGTTGAGATAAGAACAGTTTAATAGAACAGAAAGGAAGAAACTAATAATGATAATAATAACAATAATAAAATTACAATAATAATAAAAGGATTGGAATATACAAAACAAGTGATGCACAATGCAATTGCTCACCACTCATTGACTGTGCCTTGTTAGTTCCCGAGCAGCAATCCCCCCAGGCCAACTCCCCCCAGTTTATATACTGGGCAGGATGTCACATAGTATGGAATACCCCTTTGGCCAGTTTGGGTCAGCTGCCCTGGCTGTGTCCCCTCCCAACATCTTGTGCCGCCCACTAGCCTTCTTGCTGGCTGGGCATGAGAAGCTGAACAATCCTTGACTTAGTCTAAACACTACTTAGCAACAACTGAAAACATCAGTGTGTTATCAACATTCTTCTCATACTGAATCCAAGACATAACACTATACCAGCTACTAGGAAGAAAATTACCTCTATCCCAGCCAAAACCAGGACACAGGTACAGAGTTGCAGTGCAAGATTTGCAGAAAATCTGGGAAGAGGTTGTTAGGAAATCTGACAGAGTTATGAAACCTGAAACAATACCTAGGTGTGTACCACTGCGTGTTTGTAGAACAACTGTGCATTCATGCTGTGGTCATGGGACTTGATGGAAGAACTGAGTTTCATTCCTGAGTTGCTGCTTTGCCATGTGAGGGTCATTCAGCTACTCAGTACTTCAGCACCTCACCATTTCAAGCAATGCTATTCTGTGTCCCATTCTGTAATTCTCATAAGATCCAAGAATGAGAACTGCTTTATGAATGGGAGCAATTATTACTTACTTATTCTTTTCTGCAAAGTTTTTTATTAAGGCAAGCAACCATTTATGCAGAAGGCTTTGTTGAAATGGTGCCTGTGTCACTCGTTGATAACAGCAAGTGATTTTACTAGATACTGATCTTGTGCTTAAACTATCATTGTAAAATGCAGTTGTAGTGCACAAAGTAAGATCAGAACAGCTTTCAGATTCCAGGTAGAAAACCACAAGTAGGCAGTGCCCTAGCCAGTCTGCTTTGGTTTGTTTAACTGTGTCTCTATTGGGCTGAGGCATTAGTACTTACCTTGTAGGGAGGGATATGCGGCTGGGGCATTGCAGTAACAACATCATCAAAACAACTGGTTCTGTTCTTCATTACTGAGATTTTAGCTGGAGAACTCTTATCATTAGATTAGGATCTTAACCCATTTTTTCATATAAGATAATGTAACATAAAAGTTGTATTGCCAAATGGGGAATATAGTTCCCTATCAGGTCACTGGTGTGTTAGAAAATTAAGACTTCAGGAAGCAGGCATGTGCTAGGTTCATACATAGCCATTGGTGGCTTGAGGACGAAGGAGGGCCTTTCTGTGGTGCCCTCTGTCCTCCTTTCCCAGAGGAAAAGAGAATAAAAATCACCTTGCTAAACCATTGGGATCTGGCTTGCAGTTTCTTCTGCAGGTCTATGAGCAGAGATAAAGACTGGTTTAGTATTAGCCATACTTAGGACTGAATGTAGGTGTGTAGTCAGGGATGTAGCCAGAAGCAGCTATGAGACTGCTTCCTCTGTTGTCTTCTATTTACCTGCCTTAATGACTGAAACCCAGAATGTTGGAAACACAAAATCCAAACCATTTTACCAAGGTATTTTCCCCCTTCCATCCTGTCAAGGACATATTGTATTTCTTTAGGATGCCCACTTGCTGAGGCTCCATTAAGTCTACAGCTGAGTTTGGAGAAAGGTCAGTATGTTAGATTGGTATTGTAAGTGCACAAGAGCAGCTGTGGCTGCCTGAATTGTTATCAGTGAGCAGAGCCCCTTCTTCAGGCTCAGGTGGCTCACAAGGGTTCTGGGTTTGGCTGTGTAAGTTAAGCTGTTGCGCTTAGTGGAAAATGGGTATGTTATGGTAGGGAAGTAAGGGTAAAGTAACTTGAAGTACTGAATATGGAAGACTGAGATAAAAGGGAGGATGGCAGAGAAGTGTTGGCTTCTAGATCTCTGAACTGAGAAGGGAGAGATGTCATGCAAGAGTAACCAAGGAATGGTGGCAGAAGGGAAAATAATGAGCTAGCAAGGTGGAGAAGGCAAGATGAAGAGCCCTGCAGGAAAGCAGATGTGAGCTAAAGCAACTGCTGAAGGAAGGAGGCAGCTCTGTCACTCACAGTAGGGAGCAAATTCAAGGGGAAGATAGAAAAAGAAAGGAAAGTTGGGAGGGGATTCAGACAATTGCAAGCAAGTACATCCCAAAGCTTAGAGAAACATGTCACTGTAGGAATGGGTAGCAGTTTTTCTGTTTTTCAATCATTTCCCTGCTTCTGCCTTCCTCTTTATTTCCCTAGAGCCAGGCTCTGATGGGGACCTCGGAGCAGCAGCTGGCAGCGAGTGGCTCATGAGAAGTTACAAGTTGCACTTGTAATTTTTTCCTATCTAGATTTTTTTTTTTAAGTGCCTGCCAGGTGGTTCTAGTTGACTAGGATGATTTGAAAGGCAGGATTCCCATTATCCCATACAGAAAGACTGATCTGCTAAAGTAGAGTGACACTTGCTTTAACTGGTGATAATTGCATCGTCCATGCTGGCAGATGTTGCATTTGTCTTGACCTTTCACTGAAGTGCAAAGACTAATGCTTTTGTAAGAAGGAAGGAGAGCTTGTTTGGAGTTGTAATTACTAGACTAGAATATGTTTTAATGTACAAGGGGAACATACTAGAAAAAGCCTCTGAAGACCTTTATTTGTTGGGTAGTGATAGTACCATAATGGAAGCTTATCCTTGCCACTCCCATGTCAGTATTAATTTGTGAATAATTGGTAAAAGATCCCAGGATGAAAGTACCGGTGATAGATATAGTGTGAAAAGTGAGCTTTTGTTTGTTTGCCTTTAAAATAATTTTTATCTATTTAACTTTTCTGTTCCCCACTTAGTAGTTGTGCCTGCCATTAAAATCTACCTATTCCAGGAGCTCCTTCCATGGCTTTACAGCTCTTTTCTATATTAATGACTGGAAAACTTAAGGCATCCTTAATGTATCACAGCGTGGGAAACACCAGCAAGCACCGGCTCTATTTAATGGCTTCCACAGTGCTTTTTCCTGAAGGATAGATGTTTATTATTTTATTTGTAAAAGAGAATTAAACAGCACAGCTAGACTTCATGAACTGTATTACTTAGAAGTGTTTCTGTTGCTGTTTAATGATTTAAAAAGAAAAAATTTTTTTGGTCCTTTGCAGAAGCTAGCAAGGAAGCACTGTACGTTCCTTCGGCAGGGGTGCTACTTGAGTGGTCATGGTGAACTGGAAATTACTGTTGCACAGGGAAACTCAGTTGTTTATCTGTTTTCAGCCCAACACATTTTAAAGTCTGCTTGTATATAAACTGTGATACTTGGAGCAACTCTTTCAAAAAAATATGCCTGATTAGAAGACAGGCTAAGACAGGGTCAGTTGGTGTCCAAGGGCTGAAGCAACTTTATCTGGGTGATGGGGCTGCTTGGTAGTTGATGGGATAGCCAGACTGTGTGTATTATTTGCAAGTCTGTGTTGGATCAAGTAGTGGCTGTTGGGTCAGTTGTCACTCCTTGAAAATGTGGCTGAGTTGGTGCTTCTCCTCCTTGTCGGTGTAAGTAGCTCTGCCAGTACAGATTTTGGCCAACCCGGGCTAAGGCTGTAGTGAATTTCCTGTTGGCTTTATGGAGGAACCAGCTTTGTGTGGTAAAGAAGCTGAGATGTGAAAAAGCACTTAGGTGGCTAGGAGTCCTTTAGAAATATCACCGATACTTAAATATATGTGTGTATGCCCTCTGTAACCCTTTTTCAAGACCACTTTTTTGTTTCAAAATGATCATTCTTTCAATAACAAAACGAACTGTTCACAGTCATCTGCTGACTGAAAGCTCTGATAGGTATGTTTCCAACAGTAGATCAATAAAGATAATATGAGCATCTGTCTCTCAGAGGCTCCTGGCATCCATCAGATAAAATCAGTTCTGGGAGCAGAGGCAGAAAGACTAGTTTCTGTGGCATGGCTAAGAGTGTGTTTGCTCTGCATCATTTACCGTGTTGTGCAAATACAGGTCTTGTCCTCCAGCCTGTTTGTGCTTATTAGATTTTAGCACATCCTTTTCAATACAGGTGCCTGTGTAAGTTCAGTCATGCTCCCTTGCAGGCATCTTCTTCAGCTAGACAGCAGTATTTGGGGAGCATTGAGTTAACGTGAAGAAACCTCTGCTCTGTTTAATTTTGTCTTTAGGAATTTCACCCAGAAGTCTTTGACACCTAGGGCTGGGTTTGAGACTGTCACCTGTGTGGAGCTGTATGTGTTGCTTTAGGCAGACTTCTTGGCCACGGGTCCTGCTCGTCACTATCATTTTCCCTTGTCCCATATAGCCTTGCTTTGTTTACCTCCCACACATCCCTAGAAGGCCAAGCACAGCCTGCTTCCCCCCACACCTCACACATATGCAATGACAACTCTTTGTGCTTGTCAGCTTGTGTTGCTCTCTTTTTGTCGTAGCTTGAGAACATGTTCCTGCCCCCTTTTTATTTCCTCCCGCCTTCTACAGCTTCAATGAACTTTTTTTTTCTGTTGCTGTAGTTACACTGCCTTTGATGAAATCAGCTAGGTCCTTCCCATACGGTTGGAGTCAATTCTTAGCCATACTGGTTCTGGCAGAAGTCCCGTCCAATGTTAGTCTTCACATAAGCATCATGTCCATATTTTTGGGGGTCTTGACCTGTTTGTTTTTGTTCCGGGAATACTGTTATCTATGTAACAAAAGCTCATAGTCATCTCAAAAATCAAACTCAGCTTGCACATTGCATATCTGGCATTCAAGTCAGTGGTAATTTAGGCCACAACTATTCCAGACCTTAAGCTGATCCTTGCTGATTTTTAGTTTGGCCATCAGTCAAAACTGGCAGGGGGTTCCCTGGTCACTTCTCCTCTGTTCTTAAACACTATTGTACTGTCTTCTGGGTACTCAAACTCCTACATACAGAGGATTTGAGAACACTGCATTTGCTTCCTCACGTTTTTAAGGGAGGAAGTGCAATTTATATCTGTCAACTGAGGTGATACCCAGGACTCTGTTGAGAGGCAACCAGTGTTGTAAGGAAGGGTCAGCCTGCTTTTGTAAGCACACGCTGAAGTTTTTGCCTTGCCTTCTCTTTTCTCAACACAAAACTTTGAAGTTGCTCTGGGGATGTGCTGTCGGTAGAAGTGTTGGGGAGCTCAGGGGTCTCAAAGTGTGGGTGTAGCATCTGGGTGCCCAGCCAGCCAGGCTGACTTGACATGGGCTTTAGTCATTGAAAGTGGTTTGAATTGTAACAAACCATAGGCAGGAGGTCTGAAACCAGTGAGTGTGCTATATCCAAGCTGATCTAGGAGTAACAGCAGTGGACTGCTTTGGGCTTTTTTTTTATGTCACCATTTGTTATATATGAAGGACTTCTGATGTCAAGCTCTGTCTGATCTGTCAGTGCCAATGAGAACTGGAAGAGGGTGCTGCCAAAGTGTCTCTGTTAGGTTACATTCTCTTCAGGAATAAAGGTGAAAGAGTTTGATTCCTAAAATCCTAGATGAAAAGATGCACTTCTAGAAACTCTTACCCAGCATAGAGCCCATAGGAGAAAGTAGTAAATTTACCCTTTTTTCAGAGGGTTTAAACCTCAAACCAGTTTACATCCTAGCTTCACAGAGTTAGAGGAACATGTTATGACTTGCCCTGTTTGTAATATTTGCTTAGAAAAAAAGTGTTTCTTGTTGGATTTTATTCAGAAAAGTTTTTGCAGAGCAATTTCTAGGCTCTTCCCAGTGAAGCAATTCTGTCCAGTTACACTTACGGTAAACTGTAACCAAATGTTATGACTTGCCCTATTTGTAATGTTTGTTTAGAAGAAAGTATTTCCTGTTGGATTTTATTCAGAAAAGTCTTTGCAGAGCAATTTCTAGGCTCCTCCCAGTGGGGCAGTCATGTCCCGTTACACCTATGGTAAACTGATGTTCAGAAACCTAGAACCCTTAGAGGACAAAACATCTTGGTGAAACCTACAGTTTATTTTGGTAGGAGGTAAGATTGTCATCCTTATCAGTCAGGGTCTGCACACTGAAAAGTGAGCAAGAGATACAGTTGTCACTGATTACAGTTTTGAGAATTGCAGCTTCTGCATTTCCATCTTGTATAATATTTCCAGTTTAATTATGAGTTCTGTGGTAAATAGGAAGTTCCTCAGTAATTCTGCTTTGTCTCCTGAAATGACATGCATGTGGTTATTCACAATTGTTTCCAGACATCACTGTGATACTTTTGTTTTTCTTTAAGCAAGAGCTTTCAGTTTTAGTGCTTGGATGTTTGCCTTTAGATGTAGATGAAGCAGGGCTGAGAAATATCCTTTCCAAAATAGACGCCATCCGAGAAAAGGGCTTTCCAGTTTTCATAGGGAGAAGAAGTCATTGTTCTAGTATTTCTCAGTTTGTACTTGTCTTGCCTATGTGATTTTCAGCAAGGTAATATCTTTTTAAGCAAACAAAGCAATTTTGTGATTATTGTAAATCAGGCTGATGTCAATAGAAGCACCATCCTTAAAAGCCACAGCTGTAGGACTTTCTCTGTGGAATTTGGTTTCTAATACCAGCTTTAAAATATTCTCATAACTGTGATTTGTTGCTGCAGTGATCCTGTTCTTCCTCTTTCAGAATGAGAAGGCTTTGGGGCATTCTGTGAGCCGCTCTAGTAACATCTCAAAGGTATGTTCCTCGATATAACTTAGTCTTTGATAAACTTGGGGATGCTGGGATTTCTTTCATTTTAAAACTGGAGCGATATACATGACAATGTGACCAGTAGAAAATGCTTCTTGTGCCTGTCTGTCATTGATAGTCACTCCTGAAACATTAGAACTCTCTGGTGTTTTCAGACTCTCTTTACAGGTCAAATGAAATGGAAGCTACAGTAGGTTTCGTCTTTCACACAGTCAGCCTCCTTAGCTTGGTAGGAGCAAGATAGATGACAGATGCCTGAGATCTTATCCTGGGGGGAAAATCACTCCAAAAAACATCACTCAATTATGTTCTTTTATACCATAAGCTATCTGATGTAATGTTCTCTGTAAGACTTGTATAGCCATGCATCCTGTAATATGTATTGGATATATGGTTAATTATTTTATTGTCACTTCAACACTGAAATATTGTTAGTACCATGAAATGCATTGGTATCAGGGCATGACTATGTTATTTTAAAATAAAAATTTTAAATTGCAATAAAAATTTTGCTATTACAGGCCGTGATCTTGTAAGGGAAGCGTGATGCTCTACCCTTTCTAGTCACACTTCAGTATAGCCGATGGATGTACAATTGCTTTGTTATGCCGTTAGGAAAAAGGTATCTTCTGTCCAAGATAACTTATTACAATACATTACTCCTACTTCTGCATTACAAATAATCAGCTGGAAGCCTGACACCTTTTTGCTTACACAAGTAAATTGCTTCAAGCCTTCATGCAAGCAAGGCTGTGCTCGTTGACCAGTGTTTTTCGTGGGGTGCATAAAGCTCAACCCTTCATTGCCACAGTTGATGTTGCTGGTAATAGTGACTTTTAATGAGAGACTGAGTCATTATGGCTGCGACAAGCTCAAGTCTCTTCTTTCTATTCTGGGTAGTTCAGGGTATAGGAAGCTATTCATGCCTATCTCCAGCAGAGGAAACAGTGGCTGCACTTAATTTACACTTTATATGGGCACAGACAACTTTCACTTTGGAGCAGAAAGACAAGATTACTGGGTGTCTTAAATAATGAGCAGGGGAACTGTCCAATGCACAAGGTATTGACCAAGCTGAAGGTGTTGTTATCATGGAGTGATGTGCGATTGTGTTTCGCATTTGGTGTCAGAAAATGTGCATTCACAGAAAGGGTTTCTCGCCTGTGCTTTTCTAAAATGGGACTGTGCCAGTTCCTTCTTACCCTGGATCTTCTCTTCTTAGGGATCCTTAATTGGATTTTCAGGCGTTGCTCAGCAGAGATGGTAGTTTCATCATTAAGTGTTGTTGTACTTTTCCTAGAATGTCTGAAATTCAGCAGCCTTTTGGCAGCAGCAGTTTGGTACCCATACGAAGCTGCGCAGTTCATTCTTAACTCATCAAGAACTGGTAGTGTGGCAGTGCAGTGGGAAGGACCTTGCACTCTGGCAAAGCTCTCCCTGGAAGTGCTGGCAAGTGAGACATCAATATTTGCATTCATCTTGAAACACTGAAATGTTCAACATGATTGCTGTGTGTTGCAAAAGCTAAAGTTCTCAAGGGGAGCAGAAGTCAGCTTTGCCAGTTCAATGGGTGAGACTTTTCACTTGCAAACATGAGCTTCCCAGAGGTATTGATGTTCTTACTGCTCCTCTGTCACCTCTGTCTCTGATTCATTCCATGCACCTACTCCACTCTGGAGATAGCTTCTAATAAGGGCCAGAAGTAGAAGTCCCATCGGTGAAATCAGTCCCCTGATTTGCCTCATACATCCGAACGCTGCCTTGCACATCCAGGCAGTTCAGTGCTAAGCTGCAACAATTTATTTTGCAGTCTACAGGTGGGTTGGCTGTTGCAAGCAATTTGTACGACAAAACAGGAAAGGTTATAGTAGTGGCATGCTGCGTGGAAGCTTAAGTACGTGGGAAATTTTTCATTAGTTCTGAGGTTTAATAGAAAAGTGCCTTTTATTTTTGTTTAGAATAATGTAACAACCTAGCCAATAAGGCAGATTGAATACATGTAAAGGAAAAAGTATGGAAATGCTTGGCTGCCTTTATAGCCCTTTATGAAATCCACAGAGCTTGTTGATACTACACCATTTTAAGAGGAGCTATTTAACCAAAATTGAGTTTAATCAATTACATGCTGCATTTCCAGATATGTTGGGGGCTCTGTGTGTGTGTACAGAAATAATGATCATGCTTCCTGCAAATGACTGTTTCAGCTATTATTTTTCCACACAAATTTAACTTACAGCATAGCAATGTAGCAAATTGCTACAAATGCTTGGCGCTGACACTTGATTCAAAGTGTTTCTGGTGCTGATATGTCATTATGAACCCGCTGTGATTATTACTGTGTATCTTTCCACTGCTCTCAGTTGCACAGTGCAATATGAGTGGAAAGGATTGAGTCAGAACTCAGCCTCTAGCCAAGAGAGGATGCTGTGTTAGTCGTAGTGACCAAGGAAAGCAATGCCCTAGGGCTAAAAGTAAGCAAGGAGCGAGGCAGACAGATGGTGCCACTGAAAATGAGATCAGCTGGTAGAGGTAGCAGGACCTCTCTGAACATAGACCCCAAGTGTTGGGGCCAGGTGGAGCTGTCCCTTGGGAGGAAGGGGCAAAAAGGCAGTTCTCCAAGAGGCAGATGCTAAGAGAGGCTGAAGAGATGCTAGTACATGTGGCCAGGCCAAGAAAAAACAATCACCTGAATACTTGACTGGGGATGGAGGCCAGAAGCAGCAGAAAAAGGAGTAGGGAATAAGATGTAGGAGGATCTTCATATGGTGCCATTAGGTTTTGTGCAGTCTGTTGCACACCGGGGGATGTGGCATTCCTCCAGGCTCTTCTTTGGGATTTTGGTGTGTATATTTCAAACACTCCTTTTAAATCTGCTCCACATGAAACGTTTGAATTTCTCGAATCTTTTCTATGTTTGTTTTGAAATTAAAAAAAATAGTGTTGAAGGCAGGTTGAATTGATTTAGTCATGGGACTTGGACACAGCCCAATTCCTGACTTGTCCTGTTCAAGCACAGTGATGCTAATTGAAACACCTCCGATTGGCACAGGTGTATACTGCCCAGATTGACATCTCAACTGTTTACCCTAAGCCAGCACTTTTGCCAAGAAGCCACTGTTCACTGGTAAGTGGCTTCATCATACAAGCCACACAGAAAAATAATTAAGCTTTATAGAAGCTTCATCCTCTAAATATAGATGAAATTAACCCTAAAACACAGCTAGTTGCTGGCAGCAGCTAAAAAAGGGATTTTCACAGTGGTGGTAATTCATGCCCTCTGCTCTTAGATAAAGGAATTGTGCTTACAAGCAGATTAAACAAGGTCACTAACAAAGCTGGTCTGTAAACAGTTATCCTCAAATTAGTGACATTGTTTAGCTTCAAAGTGTCTGATATATCCTGAAACTGATGATGTGACATATGGAAATATCTTCAGGTCATCTGTGTGCTGTTCCTGTCATCTGATTGCTCTGGAGGGCTGATTTTAGCGTAGTGGAGAAGCACTTTGTAGTCTTATTTTCACAGCCCTCTAAGGGGTAAACCTTGAAAATGCTAATACTGAGATCACAGCAAAGGAATCAAAAGGGCACTCCTTAAAAAATGTAAATGCTGTGTCTTTTCTGAAGGCCTGTACAGTTTTATCTTTTGAGCAGAAGCACACTGTAAAGTATTAAATTATTCTTGGGCTGAATGGCAGCCAGTGCAGATGCAAAGTGGTAGCCTAAGCTTGCTATGAAATTTAAAATCCATTTAGGCTGTTCATCAGCTTGGAACAGATTTAGAAAAGCATATGAATACACACGTCCACTGTTGCCTGAAGCTTTGATGGATTCAGTGAGCGTTTGTCTGTAAAAAAGCAGTCCAGGTTTTTCAGTTGCAGAGCTTAGCTGTCCTCTATCTATCAGATGACCAAGGCTTACTGAAAAGAACTGCTGCTTGGAGGTGTTCCGTTCAGGTACATGAGCCTGGGTGTAGGGAAAGAGAAGTTGCTTGAAAAAATTAAGTCCTTCAACTGAGCTATTGGGGAAAGGAAAGGACATGGAAAATTGTATAGTGTGAAGATTAAGGTATGCTCTTTTCCCCACCCACAAGAGCAAGTAATCTCATGCTGGGGCACGGTGCAGTCATGTTCGTAAGAAGTGCGATAGTCTCCCTGTGCTGTGATAAATCCCCTCTCCTCGGGCTGGATTCTTACTTCATATAGGTATGAGGGCACCCTATGAAGAAGGAACCTGCAGGAGTTTCCTTTTCTCTTTTGTTGCCTCCGTCCATTCAAGGTATTTTGAGGAAGATTTTAAAGGCAAAGGGCTATATTTTTTTTCTTCTTCTTCTCCCTGCAGAACCTGTGCAGTTGTTACTGGGTTTATTCAACATTAATCTTGTGCCATAGGCAGGTTGAATTACGCTTGGGGAGATTTTGAAAGGATAGATAGCCTTCTTTCTCTAGTGCCTTCAGCTCTGGTATCTCTAGAGAAAGTTCCTGCCAGAATCCTCCTTTAGATTTCCTTAGGAAGAGTGAGGGGAAGCTGACTTCAGCTTCACTCCTAGTTTCTAGATATAATTTTAATTATAGTCATATACATTATATAAAGTATGGAACAAAGTTCTTCCAGCAGCTGACTGCTGGTTCCTATGGAATTGTTGCCAAAATTATATGGTGGAGTTGATCATCCTGAAAATTTCAGATGCCTCTTTCTCATATCTTCTTGGCTCCCCCCCCCAGTTTTTTTAACTACTTTTCATTCTAATAGTGAATCTTATCCCAGCTAAAGACACTTGATTTTAATATGCACTGGAAATCAAAATGGCACAAGTCTGGTAAGGAGAATTTAATGGAGAAGACCAGAAGTTACTGATATTTGATCCTGCCATGTTGGTATTTAGGAAAAGCTTTCAAAAACAGCCTGTCAGCCAGGCTGTCTGCCCTTCACAACATCCAGACTGTCTGTAGGTGGCCAGTTCTGGCTATCTCAAGTGTCAGGTTAATACACTCAGCACGGCTGGTTGGTCTCCTTGCACTGCTGCCTGGATGTGCTAGTTCAGCTGGAGGCCTCCTTTGGCATGGGTGCAGTGAAACAACCACGTCTGTTCCACAGATGAGATTTGCAGACTTTACAGCTGCAGTGCGCTTTAGCGAGAGCCATCAGTCAACATGTACTGGAATACAGCACTTGCTGAAAGCATAAAAACACAAATATGTTGCGTCCTGGTGGATGGCTGGAGCCAAGCAATTATATTTGTTCTGCAGTGGCTTGAGAAAAATGATGGATGTGTCCCTTGGGTTTAATCAAGACCTCCCTGCCTGCCTTTAGCCCACGCTCAGGACTTCTCAGCACACCAGGCAGAACTGAATTTTGCCACTGTGGATGAGACAGGGCTGGGGCTGCCCCTGTCAAAGGGATGGGAGGTGAACAGGGCAGGGGTGGCACAAACTGAGTCAGATTCCCTGGGTCTTCTCGTAGATGTCCTTTGCCTATCTGAAGATTAGCCTGGTTAGCTATGGAGTGCCTTGCAGTGGCACTTGGTGCCTTTTTTCACAAGGTCCCCGTCACTGTTGTTTTCTTTCCTAGATCACTGTCTATACCTAGATCCTGCCAAAGGAACAGGTATGGGGTGGTTGGTCTTGGTTTCAGTGGTGTAAACTAAGATGGGAGCAGAGCCTGGGGCTTCCACTGCCTCTGGAGATGTACCATGCAAGATAAGTGCCTGACATGTCCCTGACTAGCAGCAGCCTTGTATTCTTAATACACGTTTAAATAGGATCTGTGCAAGAGAGAGAAAATAGCTCTTTGGCAATGAGTTCTTTTAAAACACAGGGTGTGATAACCATCCCTCTGATTCTGTCTTTCCTGTGTGCTTATGCCACGTTCATCATTGTGATGTGTTAATACCAGGAGAGACAAATCTGATTCAAACAAAACTCCCAGTGGCCCCTTGCAGATCGCAGCACTGTGATCTCGGTGCGGAAAAAGCGTCACAGTAGAGGGGGATTGCTAGGGGCAGGGGAGGGTATTAAAGGCCGTGGGCCTCAATCAGTGGTTGTGCTTGGGACAGGACAACTGCGGGGCAGTGGTGGGAGACGTCTCCACTTAGCTAACACTTAAGTGTGGTTGGCTGTGTCTCTTTAATCCCCAGAGGGACTGGTGGTGGTTGGGGTGGGCTCAGCAGAGAATACCATCGCTGTACTCCTGTCGTTCTAACGGGGAACGGAGGCAGACAGAAACTGCTGCAATGGTCTAGTGGTGTTGGAGACGTCTTTTAGCATCAGTCTTTTTGACAGTAAGTGCAGCTATCTTTTAGGATTTTTATTGCTCTCTTATTTTATATATATTTCTTTTAGCCCAGCAGAAGAGCATAGTTTTGAAGTGGGTTCATCACAGTGTAAAATAAAGGCAAACCCATAATCAAAATGCGAGGTTGGAATTTGGGATGTGGAGTGTTTGGCTCCTTGCTCTATTGCTAAATTTGTATTTGTCTGAAGCTCCTTGTGCTGCAGTTCCTCCTGAGTAAAAGACTTTAAAATTGTGCTGCTTTTCTCTAACCCTTTGTCGGCCCAAAGGAGAGGTGTGCTCTGTTATTAAATGTGTATAGTGCTTAGTATGTTAGTTCCAGGTCCTTAGCTGAGACTTCTAGGTGTTTTTGTAGCACAAATAGTAGGGCCACAGTACTGGTCCTATTCACGTGGCACCTAGAAATGATGAAGTTTGCAGGTGTGCGGGAAAACCTTTCTTTGCTTCCTTCAAACTTCCAATCAGTGGAGGAATTCTTCTGGACTTAAGTAGTTTCTAACTTTTTACCTTCAATTAATAATTTGATAAGGCTTTCAGAATGTGACAGGCCCTGCTCTTTACAATGAGGTATAATTGCTAGTACTGAAATGCAGCCCAGAGTGAGACAACAGCAACTACACCCAAAAGTGCCTTCTAAGATAACCAGGTTATCTTGGAATATACCCAAGCCATTGACATGTTCACTATGGCTCACTTCAAAGATGACTTTATTTTCTGAGGCAGGGTGGGTTTTTTGGTTTTGGTGTGCAGTCTGTAATCACAGGTAGGTAATCAGAAAGGCACCGAGTTCTCCACCAACAGATCACACTGTTTGTGGAGTGGGGGCAGAATGAGACCAGCTATGGCAGCACATACATATAGATACATATGTACATATATATATATATATATGCACGCGTGCACGCGCACACACACACACATATAAAATAAGATAGATAGATAGATAGATAGATAGATAGATAGATATCTTCTTGATGGCAACCCTCCAGAGAGCTGTAGGCTTCCAAGGATTACTACTTTCAGAGTCTCTGTGATTATCTAAACACCAGTGTGGAAGGCCACACTGTGACCTCACTGAATTGCATTAGATGGGAATGTCAATATACACAATTAACTAACTATTGACCTTTAGTCCTCAGCTACTTTAGGCAACCAGTCGGGCTGTACAGGGTAACTCATTTAGCATATAGCTCCAAGGCTTGTCATTGGAGGTGATATTTCTCCATGCGAAAGGCATGAAAGTCCACAGAGATTCAGCAAGTGATTCTAGGGTTGGAAGGGTCAAATTCAGGCTGTCAAAGCTTAGGCTACCCATCACATAATGAGCATGGCACAAACCTCCTATGACAAGGAGTGCTTTAAAACGTACTACTGCTATTGCCATCATAAGTGGCTGGTTCAACCAAAGGTGCTGCTACTTGTGAGGCTGCTGCTGGGGCATTAAGGATGGTGTGTGTGCCAGAAGCTACAGTGTGGTGAAGGCTTTGATTGCTTATTTTCCCAGCCTCTTCAGGGCTGAGCCTTGGATGGGAGCAACGTCAGAGCTCCAAGCTAGCTGGATCCGCCTCTCTGTTACATTCAGCCATCACATTGCCTCTTCCTTGCGCTGTTCTGGCCCAAGGCTGCCAGTGTTTCTTCTTTTCTGTGGCACCTCTCTGCCTGATAGCTGCTGTATCTGAGTTGGTAAACCCAGCCAAGATGTGTGGACTGGCCAGCATCAGCTGCATGCACCTCTGCTTCTAGAACTGGCAGAACTTACTTCTTGGGCTCTTGGCAGCACCTTGCATTTTACTATGCTCTTCTCTTGTCAGTGCATTGTGCCTTGCCATTAGAGGCTTATTGCTCTAACCAACTGATGTTCCTTCAGCAGCTGAAGCTAGGGAAGTGACTGGCATTAAACAAGCTCAGTAAAAGAAGTGGTTAGTTTTACCCCACCTCGCTATCCTAATCTGATTTGTAATGCAGTTGTGTAAATACTTTCATGAGCAAAAAGCATGGGAGGAAGGGAGGGCAGACTGAGAGACTGGAGGCTCATTGAACCATGGCTTTTGGTGGTAGCCACAGCTTACGTTAGCTTAAACTGAGGGTGGGGCGTAACTTCTCCACTGTTTTGTTGTTCCACATTGTGGTGCCTTTCCAAGCGTGTTAACTTCTGTTCATATTTTGGTTGCATTTGCATTACATATGAAGATGGAGCAACAGACCTCCTGTTTTTAAGCAGGAAGATAGGAGGAGAAGGAAATGTGCCTCAGATGAGGGTTTTTCGCAAGGTGTCCTGAACAGTGCTGGCATCTAGAAACAGAATAGTAAGCTTCAAATGCAAATGAAATTCCACAATTTCTTGTTTGTCACAGCCTTTTGATATCCCAAGTGGTGAGACTTTGACACTGTCTTGGTGCCAGGCAATTGGATCAAGAAACGAGTAACATGGTTTCAGAAGGGAAATTTTGGATCATTGAGTCTAGTCATCTGCTATTAGATTGTCACATCATATATACTGCTGTCTCTTTTTTTGGAAAGCTTCATTGCTAAAGTGAAGGAGTAGAGAGATTGGATTCATTATAAGCAGGTTGCCTTCTGTGATTTGCTCATAACATAAAACCTGAGACAGATTTATTAATTGATTTGTGACTTCAGTTCCAACAATATAGGGCTCTGTTTCCATGGCAGAATGCAACATGCTGTTTTACTGATTCAATATTTTGTTTTTAGAAGATTGCTAAATGTGTCTTTTAAAATAATTCATTATTTAAGTCTTATTAATTTTCATTTGTGTAATTATAGCAGCAGATTATAGTGTGTCAGGTCTTTCACTAATTTGCCAGTCTTTCTTTAAAAAAAAAAGTAATTACCGCACAAACTCTTTAAAAGATAGGATTTGAAGTCAGAGATGTACCTGCTTTTAGGTGAGGTTAAGCATTAAATAGAGAGCAAATTTCCAAGTAATAGCTGAATTCACCTTACTGCATGATCAGCATCCTATATCATTAGCATGTGCAAGTGGTGTAAAATGTAAAGAACCATAGTTTCCAGGATAAAGCCAATAATTTATATTTAAGTCTTTAATTTGTTTTGTCACAGTCATAACATAGTTCAGTTTGCTTTCTGGCCCAAGGTTATTCTCTTGGGTTTTATTCTATACATTTACCTAGCTGGGTAGAATGGGAAATAAGTTACAGTGTCTTGCTACGGATTGAGGTGTGTGAGTCTTGCCCTTGACTCTTGCAGACCCAGCTGTAAATGGATACCTGTTTTTTCAGGTTTGGTGCACCTGAGGCATCCCAATGTGAGGCCAGATACATTGCTCTCTGTAGTGCTGTTGGCTAGAGAAACAAAACCTTAACAGATGAGTCCTGTAACATGGAAGATGATGGTTGTATTTGTATTTATAAAGTAACACGTGTATTCTAGTACACCCATCTTCTCTCACAAAGAAAGAAGAGTATCTTGTGTGACAAGGAACCTTGCTTTTGTTATGAGAATGTAAAAGCCTGCAGTGGCCTTGTTGAAATATACCATAGGGGCTTTTAATAAATTGAGACAGATGCAGTGTGTGTGTGTTGCACCACGAGCAGAGATCGTCAAAGCACTGATGACTGAGCTAGCTCTGGCGTCTCAAGCTGAAGTACAGGGCTGGGCACAGCGTGCTTCTGTGGCAACACACCTTTCATGACCTGCGGTTTCTCCTAGTCTGGCTTTGTGTGCTTGCCTGGCCCAGGTCTGTGCTGGCTCTGCTGGTTTTTGTGCAGCCCAGCGTGGTGTTGACACTTGCGCTGATTGCATTGTTCCTTCCTGGGT
This sequence comes from Haliaeetus leucocephalus, assembly GCF_000737465.1. Taxonomy (NCBI): domain Eukaryota; kingdom Metazoa; phylum Chordata; class Aves; order Accipitriformes; family Accipitridae; genus Haliaeetus; species Haliaeetus leucocephalus. The sequence continues at coordinate 1,754,771 of NW_010972604.1, forward strand.
TTCAGGTTTTGCTTTGCAGATCAAAAGAGCTGTAAACCTTTGTTTGAATTTTGAAATGCAGGCGGTGTTTTGCAGCAGTGGGTGAGCGGCACAGCCTATCCAGCAGCTCTGGAACATGGAAGAACCAGGTTTAAAGATTCTCTATTATGAGGTTATCAACACAGGTCTTCTCCTCGCCAAAACCTCTAGGAAGAGTCGAGAAGTTTCTGTTAGTGACCCCCAGAATATAGCGGCAGAAAAGGCCTATGATAATAGCCCATCAAGTCCCAGCTCTGAGACAATGATGGTTCTTACTATATTGATTTTAGAGGCTTGTCTATTAAGTGTGAAATATGCCAAGAGCTTAGCTCTATTTTTTTGAATTAGTTCAGCTGAATTCTGAATTCTTCAGTTACTCTATTTCTCACTGTGCTCTTGCTGGGTCTTACAAACGTGACTGCTGCCACACCTCTTCTCCAAGTAGGTGGAAGACCCTGTCAGAGTAAGAGCTGGATGAAAGGCCTTGCAAAGTACAAAGAGTACTTCAGGGAATGGTCTGGTTTGGCAGGTGCTCATGTGCATATGCTAATATGGAAAGTAAGTCCCCAAATAGTGTTTGAGTTACTGAATTACTGACAGTTCCGTCTTGTGAAAAAAAAAAGCCCCAAGCCTCTAATCTCTTGTCATCATTATAAGTGGAAGGATTAGCTATTATGTGGTAGCTAAATTCCAACCAGTCTATACAAACACCTACATCTAATTATTCTAATTACCGTAGCATTGCTCATTTCCTGCGCTATTGTTCTGAGCAGTGTTTTGACAGCTGGCACGTTCCGCTCCAGAGATGGCTGCATTTGACCTTGGGGGAAGACGTTTCTGTTCTGATTACAACTTTTCCCAGGATGAGGCTGTATGACCTCCCTTTCTAGCATTTGACAGTTAAGCCACTTTAATGCAACTAGCCCTTGAATATCTGATGTAGAGTGATATCTGACTCCATATGCTGTGTTTAATCCTGAAGGTTATTGCTGTGCATACCAAACTGTTGCAACTTATGACTTGCTTCTTTTTGTTTGTTTGTTTTAATTTCACTGCAGGCTGGAAGTCCAACCTCTATCTCTGCCCCTCATAGCTTCTCTCGGACTTCTGTTACACCATCCAACCAGGACATCTGCAGGTAAAGTGTGTTGTTTGCATGGCTACAGTGAGGCTCGTGTGAGGTTCAAATTAAGAAAAAAAAAACCAACTGAAAAAGCACGTGTGCGGGGAAGTAAGCGATGTGGGGTTCCCATATGAAGCATCCCATTTGTTTGACTCAACTGCTGTCTAACACTGCTTCATTGAATCCCACTGACTGTTTGGGCCTGCTATGTTTGCCATTCCCACACTAGCCATAATTCTCATTTCTTCACTTTTAATTATATGTGTTCTCTTATGTAATTGTTTTTTACTTTCTGTGCTTTTATTCCACTGTTCTGCATGCAGTTCCAGTGCAGTGTTTTCTGAGTGTTGTCATCACAGTCCAGTGCAGTCTGCTGTTGTCTTGAAAAATCCTCACTGCCAGAGCCCTCTGACACAAGGGGTCACTGTGACAGTAATCTGTCAGGACACGTTACATGCAGCAAAGAGAAACTCCCGTGGGCAGGATCGGGGCCAGGCACTCAGGTCTGCTAAGAATGTAAAGCCCACCCGCACTCTGAAATTCTCCAAGTCCCTCAATGACGTGGACCAGAAGGCACAGAGCACCAGTGAGTGCTTTGACTATGTGGAGCGAACACGCTCAGAAGGCAAATTGACCCCAACTCAAGAGCAGTGTTTCAGGATTAACAAATTTCATCTTAAAGAGAGGAAACCGCTGAATCTCAGGCCTCTTTCTTTTAGCAATTCTAAGCACTCCTATATCCCTTCCCTTTCCAACTACTCGAGTGCATCAGGAGGAGCAGAGAACCACAGCGCTGTACATATCCCCTTGCTGGAGGACAAAGTGGACCATGACACCTCAAGGAGCAAAAAACTGTTGCGTTACCTTTTTTCCTTCTCCCACACCTCCAGCACCAGCAGCCTGCATAAGTTCCACGAACTGGAGAGCTATTCCAGTCACTTCCAAGCTGAGAAATCCTCCAGTGTGCTGGTGGAAAGCACAGACTTCTGCTCTGATGATATGGGAGACGATGACGTCTTTGAGGACAGCACCTCAGTGAAATTGAAAACCAAAGAGCAACGGGCACCACTCTGTTCAGTTGAGAAGGACAGTGACCTTGACTGCCCTTCCCCCCTCTCAGAAAAATTCCCCCCTCTCTCCCCTGTGTCCACATCGGGGGATACCTGCAGGTTGGTTTACCAGAGAACCACCTACCTTCAAGCCCTCCCATGTGCGGTGGTGACCGTTCTGCTTTCCCCTGCCTTTGTGCTGTTTCTGTCTTTTCTTTCACCCTGTCACCTTGCTTTAATATGTGCAATTTGAAGCATGCAGCCTTCTCTCTGCTGTCCTGCACCCCTCTGATGCACATAATAAGGCTACTAAGCAAAAGAATTTCCTTTGGAGTCAAATAAATTCTCTTGCAATTTGTTTCAGGTTTGGGGTTCTGAGATGGTATTTTTCTGTTATCAGTGCCCAGACTGGGAATATCAGGAGAGAATCAGCTATGCATATTAAAGGCCAAGCTGAACATGTCTTAGCTTTTAATGAGCAATGTGTTGTCCTGACAGTCACTGCTGGTTCGGTCGGAGGGTGGGGAATCAGGAGGAGAACACTGTTTGAAAATTGCTTCTGAGATCAGGTCAATATAGCTTAAAAATTTTTTTTTCCCATCTTTTCCTCACAGTTTGTATCCCACCACACTCTTTTATTTGTAAAGGGCATTCTGGATGCCTTAGTCGACAGGGGGATCTGAGCGCTGAGTGTTAGCAGTGGGCCTGTGTGACGTCCATAGTGTGAGATCCAAAAAGGATGGGTGTCCTTGTTCCAACTACAGAGGATTAATCATGTGCACAGGCGGTGGGAACAGCTAGCTCTGGACTGTCTTCATGCTGACTTGTCTGCAGATCTGCCCTATCCCAGCTCCAAAATGTGGCTGAGGAGCAGGAGTCAGCAAGTACAGGAGCAAACGTCCCAACCCTCTACCTAGCATTTTACTGTCCTAACCTTTCTCTTCCCTGACAGCACTTTCTGAAGCTGGCTTTGTTAGTACTTGCCAATATTATTTGTTTTCCCCCTCATTACCAGCAAAATCTAGTTCTGTACTGGCTTGTCATCAACAAGATGCTGTTGTAATCCACCCACACCTTCATTTCCACTTGCCAGCTATCAGCAAGGTCGCAAGAGGCAAGATGCTACACATCAGTAAGAGATTTCAGTAATAGACAGGGATGGCAGCATGCCAGGATGTACTTCACATATGCTTAGTAACTTACATTCATTCCCTGAGCTCCTTACCACCCCGTTTCAATTCATGACCTCTTCCACATGGTTAGAAGGACTTAGTGATGTTTGATGCAACCCAAGGGTTCTGTATAAATTGAAGCTGGAAATTAAATGCCAGCACCTCCTAGTGACACTGTATCGGGTGTCCTTGCTGTCTGCACAGTTAGGCTGTGAGGGAAATGGGGAATTTTGCAGAGCTGATGCTTCCTTAGCAGCTCTTGCAAAGTAAGAACTGGAAAGCAAAAACATTAGTCTGTTTAGAGTATGTGTATTTTGGGGAGATTCCGTGCTGCAGCTTTGCAGTGTGGATCTGTCTCTTAGCAATTGGCACTAGAAATAATCACTTCTCTTGTGCAATATCCAGGCTGTCTAAATTAACTCTTCATGATACTGGGGTGGGCTGTTTCCCCACTGGTTTGGGAATTTTGTTTTATCTTCTGTTTCAGATCCTAATCCATGAGTAGCTGTACCTCTCTGTGCATATTTTGTCTTGGGAAGTGCTGTCTGATCTGTTTAAATGCTATTTTCAGTTAAGTGCTATTGTTCTAGATGAAGCGTTGTCATTTCTTACCCTGTTTTTTCTTTTGGATATTGCATTTCTGTCAGGCTCTGTGTGTCCGCCTCATCTATTAGAAAGCAGCTGTCTAGTTAGCAGTGTCTGTGCTCAATTATTTTGTGCCTGTCTGTGTGCTTGCGCAGCAATGGAGTTCTTTAGTTTTAGCTCCTTTATGGAACACATGCCTTTGATATGTATGTCTCTGGATCCTCAATGGACAACTGTGTGTGATCACAGATATTACATGCCTCTTCCACATCCTTTCTGCTTCCTCTTCTCCTAATGAGCAGCTTTGCTTCTGATTCAGGATATGTCACTGTGAAGGAGATGATGAGAGCCCTTTGATTACCCCCTGTCACTGCACGGGAAGTCTTCATTTTGTGCACCAAGCCTGCCTGCAGCAATGGATCAAGAGCTCAGATACGCGATGTTGTGAACTGTGCAAGTATGAGTTCATCATGGAGACAAAACTGAAGCCTTTGCGAAAGGTAGGCACAAGACCTGCTCCCCCAAGGAAATGCTTTGTTAAATACAGATCCACTCTGAAAAGAGGCTGTCCTTGCCCATGAGCCTGCAGCACTCCCCACGTATTTATCATGTTTCTCTGGCTCCTTAGTAAGTCTGGTCAGTTTTGTATAGGTGCAAAAGGATTTAAGTTAACACTCAGCCTGGCAAATTCAACATCAGTGGAATCCAGCTCTGAGAGTTAGCTATTGTAGCCTGGCAGCAATCTGTGTGTAAATGTACATACACACACATATATACATATCTGCATGCAGCAACCTGATTTTTTTCTTTAAAGTTACATTTTAGAGCTGATGCACAAAGGTATTTGCTCTGCAGTTATACCCATTTTTTTTTAAATACGGAGTTTTGTATTTTTGTTACCTGCTTTAGTTTGCTGCTCCAAGATCTTAAGTGGCTTTTAAATTCTCTTGAAAATATGAGGATTTCAGGTTAAACTTAATTTAAAACACACTTTCTAAGTGTAATTTGGTTAAAATTTGTAGCTTTTTTTCTTTTTAAAGAAGCAAACCTATTTTAGTGAAAATATCACAGTGTAAGTAGAAGAAGGTTCACCAATAAATGTGTTTTCATTTTTACCTTTTCTTAGACATTGAATGACTAGGTTTTAGTACTTCAGGTTGCTAGAACCTGTATTTTTGTTTTTTAGAAAAGTACCTTTCATAAATCTGGTGACTTATAAGTATAGGTATTAAATGCTACTTGTATTGTAAGGCCAGTTTTGTGCTTGTATCCTTTTTGTTCTCCTACATCCTCTGGGCTTTCAATTTCAATTGTTCCTTACAATCAGGATTTTGAGATGGAAGTCACTGGTATTCTTAGCACAGACAAATCTTGCCATGTCTACCAAAGTGGAAGAGGTTAGTAACAATAACCTCCATCTGGAACTAAAATAAAATGAGAAACACTAAATTCAATTATGATGAGCCTAAATTTTGTAGGGTGGGAAGTCTGGACTGCAGCCATCCAAAAGCTGTTATGAGAACTTGTCCAATTCCTAAAAGTGACTCCCAGCAGAAAATAGAGCAGATTTCAAATACCTGTTATTTTTTTACAGAGAAGTGCAGTCTGCAAAGTATATAGCTTAGCACAACCAGTTGATAGGACAACGTCTGCTTATGACTGCGGTGAATCGTTGCCTTCTAAGAACCACAGGTTTTTCCTTGGTAGCCCCTTGGCATGGAGTGTAGTACCTGTGAGCTGCAATATTGGCCATCATAGGCTGTTATCTGCGCAGACAATACTTTGCACAGCCCAGCCATAGGACATTAAAAAAATTACTCTAGAGAATCCCAAGTAAAAAAAGTTGCTATAGCTGCTGTTTTCTGTGCTTTCCTTGCCTGGGGTGGGCGGGAAACATTTTCTGACTATTTGTGCCCTGTGAGAAAAAGCTGTTTGGCACCTTCAGAAATGAGTCACTCAGCATCATTAGTTGTATCTGAACAGGTCACCTGTGGGAAAGAGACCAGATGCCAGAAGGTAGGGACAGAGCCATAAACAGAAGGAGAAGAAGGAATTTATGTCTCAGATATATCTAAAGAGTCTTTTTAGAGGTTCACCTGCAGCCAGAAGATAAGTTGCCTCTGTATCTTCAACTCAGCCTTTATGTTATCCTGTCAGTCAGGAGAAAACAGCCTGGAACTTGTAATTATGAACAGGATGGGACAAATAATAGGGCTTGCGCTTGTCTGTAGGGTAGAAATGGAATTAAACTTCCTCAGCATCTTAAGGTTGTATCGCAGCATTGGGCTGTTCAACTGCTGTTACTAAGTCAAGAGGATGAGAAACAACAATGTGTCACGGTTCAAGTGAAGATGAGGTGTGACAAGAGAGGGATGCTCCATTTTAAGATTTCAATGGAGAAAAAGAAGACATTAAATCTAAATTTTCTACTGATTTTTTTTGTTTTAACAACACTTCAAAAACCCAGAACTGCTGAGTATTTTAACTGGAAAATGCCACATGATGTGTCATTGGAATAATGCAGCAGGGACCTACAGATTCTAGTTTCCTCTCTGGGCTAATGCATAGTTTGCAGAATATCTTCTCTTTTGCTGTGCAGTCATATCTCTTGAAGAGAGGAGGTGGTGCAGGTTGGTTTGGTGTGGAGCCAGCAGTTCACAGGAGGTGTTGTCCAGCAGAAGAGCTCAAGGTGTGGAGCAGAAAACAGAAATATAAATTAGTCATAACACAAGTCCTTGTGGCTCTGTAAAAGCATTCACAAATACATTTCACATGCTTAGTTTTTGACAGAATAAATTAATTAGTTTATACTTTTTATCAAAAGTAAACACCTTTGTTTAGATGCCAAAGCAATTTTCTGTTTAAAATACAACATCCAAAGGGAATGTTTTGTCCCATCTTTTTCTAAGAAGAGTGAGAGAATGTAGCTTTCTAGCATGACATGAGTCTAGCATGTCATTGCTGGAAGTCTTCAATTCATGTGCCATGATGAGATTTGGATGCCTACAGAGCTGTTGGCAAGACAGAGACTGCCACAGAACTGTTGGCAAGACAGAGATGATCACAAAGTCTGTTTCATGTTTCAATCATTCTTGTATTTGTAGCAGTGGAAAGAATAATTCAACATAATGGGTGATCTCAATTATACTAGTCAGGTCATCCTCGCTCTCTTCCACATTATTCCTCCTTTTCAAAGTCCTCTTTTTCTACAAATTATTCTAGGAGACATCACATGCACCTCTCTAGAAACACATGTGCCCCAGCATATATTTTGTGAAAGTGTGAGACAAGCCCATCAACTCTCTGTTCCAAGCAGACCTGCTGAGGGATATGTATCCCACATGCAAAAACTTTCATCATATACATAAGGGAAATTGCCAAAAAATAATTAAAAAAAAAAAAAAAAGCTTCTGGGTGTCTCAGGTAAAAAAAATAAAAGCTGGTTTTGAACAATTCCTTGCATATTAGAAGCATCTATAATAATTTTCTAGTTTCTTTGTATCTTTCTTAAATGACAGCGACATGACTTTGGTTTCTATTTGGGCTATATAAACATTATTGATAGATGCAGGTCTGGGGATTTAATTTGCTGCATCCTCTCACTTACAAAAACTGTCATCCCAGTTCTACTGTATATTCTTAGGGCATGTGTATTTAAGTGCATTTGAAACACTGAAAATAAAGTATGGGTGTCGCTGCTGTAAGTAGTGTTAAATATACGTGAAGATTGAGTGAAACCCCCAGAGGCAGGAGGTGAGAACTAAACAGCCTTGAGTTGAGAGCTAAACAGCTTTGACTGTGCTAAACAGCACCGAGGGACTCTAACAGAGCTCAGCGTGAGATGTCTTACACGCGCTGGTCAATCAGATCATGTACCACTTTTATGGCAGTGTTTTATTGAACACCTGCCTGAGCAAGGGTGCCCTTTGCCACTCACAATGCTCAGCTGTGACTGTGGGTACCCGCTGTTGAGTGGGGAACACACGAAGGAGCTGCCTTGCTTGTGCTGCACAAGGCTTTGCGTTAGGGTCCCTCTGTGCTGGAGCTGCCCCTGTGTGGGTAAGCAGGGTGTGATGACATCGTGCCGAGGCTCCGGATGGGAGCCGAGCGCTGGGGGTCCCCTCCGGTGCCAGGATGGCTCCCATCAGAGCAGGGCAAGCTGCCAGCCATCACACACGTGCTGTGGTCAGAGCCATAATGCCATCTGACTTTTAAAATCCATGTTAGGAGGAAACTGGTCTCCTGCCTGGTTTTTGTTCTTATTAATGTTCTCTTTTTATACTCTCTAGTAACTACGATAAACACCTAATTACTTCCTCTGCTTCTGGGTTTCTTGCCAGTGGGAGAAGCTGCAGATGACGGCCAGCGAGAGGAGGAAGATCGTGTGCTCTGTAACATTCCATATCATTGCCATCACCTGCGTTGTGTGGTCTCTCTATGTCCTGATAGACAGGACCGCTGAAGAGATTAAACAGGGACAGACTACTGGTATGTTACTTGCTTATCTTCCCACTTAGTCTTGGAATAATTATTTATCCTGAATGCAGAGAGGATGCGAAGCATGAGTGTGCAGGTAATGTTTATACGACTAGTCAGCGTTAGCCTGAGGTTGGGTTGCTTTAAAAGCACAGTTCTAAAATGATTTGGTTAAATCAGTGTAAATTCATCTTTGGGTGCTTTGTAAGTCTATTTCAGTCAGTTTAGTTTGCACTTGTGAAACGCACAGATATGAGAGCTAATCCACTGTAGCCAGACACAAAATTACTCTGCCTTAGCTAATTCAGTTTTGAATTGGAACACTTACTGAGCAGATAAGGACGTAAGCATTTGTTTGCTGCTGTGGCTGCCTTTTAACTGGGCAAAACCAGAACGGTTTTTAGAAAGAGAAGTAAGAGGAACCTAAATTTGAATCTTCGAGATAAATCAACAGAGTTTACTTTCTGTTCGGTCATCTGTGAGGTGGATTAGCACAAGTTTCCTGTGAGAGCCATGTTAGACTGGAGAAATTTTTATGAGTGGTTGTGCTTGAAGCAGAAGAAATTCAGGTTGATTCTTAGGACTCCAGTTCACACAACTGAGATGAGGTGCACTGCAATTCATGTAGTGGCTGCCACCCCACTGCAGGGATGTCTTAACTTCTTGAATAGTAGGTTTTCTTTACTATGCCAGCTGTAAACTTAGCAAACTAAAATCTCTTTACCTGGGTATGCTGGGCTGCAAATTTGCAGCTATCACAGAACTGTTTCTCAGGCAGCTGAGCTGTCCCTGAAGGTGGGGATAGAAGGGACAGGGTATCTACCAAGGCTGGGAGCCATCAGAGGGCAAGTTGTCCTTGCTCACAGAGCATTACATGCCAACTAGACATGCAGGTGGAAAATGTTTTGCTGCTGATTGAAGAGCATCATCTGGGGAGGTGGCTAAGCATCAGTAAACATCCACAGACCTCTTACAGTCTCTTCAGAGCAGAATCACACTTCAAACTGAAGAGTTTTGCTGTCATTTCTCATTTGGGCTGTAGTTTGATCATTCATGACTTCAGTCAGGAAGCTGCTTTGAGCGCAATCTTTTAGTTTCTGTTCCATCCAACCCCACCTCTTCCATGTACAGTGAAAATTGTTGGCCTTTCAGCATAAGGTTTCCATATGATAATGAAAGGCATATGCTTTCAAAAATTTATTGTCTCCAGGTTATTTTAGCCGATAAATATATTAGATGAACATGAATAGGAGGAATAGTGTGAATATTTAGTACATGTTATAGTGCCTCTTTTGCTCCCTTCATTTGGATACTAAATCTGGGGAGTGTGTGTGGGTATACATTCATGTTTGCACAGGGGCAAGCATATACTATCACTGCCTACAGATGGCATCAGGTAGCTCACCTGTGAATCAGAGGTTCAGGTATTAATCATGGGTGGGATTTCATCAGTAGTCACGCTGCAGTGCCCTTTGTATTTTGGGACTAAAATATTTTCATTCCTCCCATGCTACCTTGCATTTCCAAAAGAACACTGGCCTGTATCTCAGTAAAAACTTTGAAGTCTTGGAAGGCCGTGATTTTATTCTCTGAGAAACCTGATAGTGGGTGGTTCAGCATGGTTTCATATGCATCTTATGATGCTGCTTATCTTTAAAGAGGAGAGAGGCTGCATGAATACAGAACCTATGTAAGCAGAAGTTGTATAACATGAATAGTCTCTCATTTAAAAGTAGTTGATGGAGATGTAACAAGATCCAGTATCTAAAATTTCAAGCTAGACAAATTCAGGAAAAGTAATGGTGGTCATTTTTAATGACAGAGGGTGAGCTTGCCAGAACGCTTCAGCCTCTCCAACACTGGCAGTTTTGCATCAGAAGAGGTGCTCTGGTTCAACTACAAGTTACTGGGTCTGATGCAGATAAAATTGTTCTGGTCTGCATAACGAACATGTCAAGCTAGATGGTAACAACCATTCCCTTTTGAGTTTAAAGACTACGGCTCTGTGTACTGTGTGATCACAGAGTGGAACAGACTTCCTAGGTCACTGAGTTGAATCTCCTGCTATGAAGAGGAAATGATGCCATAGAATCCCTTTCATAATCATATCCAATTTTTGTTTAAAAACAGGTATAAAAGGACCTAAACGTATTACTGGCTGTTGCCTTGACTCTGTAATTGTGCTGCACAAGGGCTCAGACACAGAATCAATTGTTTTGGTTTTGCTCTGGTGGGTGAGAATAAATGTGATATGTGAAGTAGAAGTCTGCATGTGTTTGACTTGAAGGGAGAAAAAAAAAAAGGCCAAATGAAAAATGGCAAAATAAGAATAGTTTCCATGGCTCAAACTCTGTGACAGGTTCCTTACAGGATGTTTTTGAGAGATCCAATGTAGTCAAGCCAATATTGACCAGGTCCTTTTTCTTCTTTGTTTTTATTTCCTTTCTTCCAGGGATTCTAGAGTGGCCATTTTGGACTAAGCTGGTGGTTGTGGCTATTGGTTTCACTGGAGGACTTCTGTTCATGTATGTACAATGCAAAGTGTACGTACAGCTGTGGAAGAGACTTAAAGCTTATAACCGAGTAATATATGTACAAAACTGTCCGGAAACTAGCAAAAAGAATATTTTTGAAAAACCTGCACTAATGGAGCCAAACTTTGAAAGTAAAGAAATGCTTGGGATTCACCATTCAGACACGAACTCTTCACATTACGCAGAGCCAGAAGACTGTGCTGCAGAAATCCTTCACGTCTGATTGCTGAGTGGGAGGGCTGTTTCTGTATGTCCTCAAAGATTTAAAATATCATTGTTTACTGCAAACTGCTCTACCTTTTTAAAATCAGCTAACAGCTGAGGGCTGGCGGATGAATTTTTTTACATTTGTTTTATGTTGGAATTTTTTTAAAATCCCTTGGCATATCTGTCAATGTCATCATGGCTGCATACCTCTCAATGTTTAGTCTCTCATACTGGCTGATCAAAGAGCCACAGGATACTGGGTAGAATGAGCCTTGGGTTTGGTATCAAGCAAGCCGCTAGTGAACTGTCATCAGCTTCATGGAGTCTGTTACTTTGGAGGATGGCTCTAAATGATTCTGGAATATGTGTAGAGTGGGGTTTGTTTGTTCTTTAGCATGCTGAAGGAGGTTGTCCCAGATGTTGAGGGAAATGAGAGAGCAAGAGTCTAATCTACTGCTAACACTGCCACTAACATTTTTTCTTAGGCAGCAGGTGTAAAATTTTGCTTTACATATTGTGATGAGACTTACAAAGCATATAGCACTTTTAAAAATCTTTATTTTGTAATATGTGTGTCAAATGAGAATGAAACTTGAAAGAATGTGTCATTTTCAAAACATTTCTTCATTCTTTACCCCCTCTATTCTTCTGGAACATAAACCTCTTGCCTTATAAAAAAAAAAAAAATTTAAAAAAATTCCAACCTGTGATTTCCAACACATGCCCACGTTATCTTACTAAACATAACACTAAAAAACTCTGCCTCTTTGGGTTTCCCTTGAGGAGCAATTTTTTTCAAAGGATATTGCACTTGTGATTTGTGTATGGGGAACAGTGGATGTGTACAGTGTTCATTTTCAGTGCGTAATGGTTTCAGTGCTCTATTTGGGGGATTGGTTTTGCTGGGGTTTTTTTCCAACAGGTCAGACCATCAACACACCCGCACACATATACCTGATGTAACTTTCATTCCAAACCATTGGCAAAGGGTTTCTTGCTATATTGGTAAAAATGTGAGCTGCTATGGAAAAAAAGATACTTAGTCAATACAGCTGAAATTGGTTTTCCTTCTTTAGTGCTGTGTCATGTGTGAATTACCTAAGAATTTGACATTGTCAGAGGAGATGCTGAGATCAAAGTCTAGGAAATAAATATTGCATTAAGCGGATGAGTGTAAAAATACCTGCCTGGTTTTAGTCCTGGTGTGATGCATTACATGGTCAGAGAATAGTTTTGTCTGTGCTTTTGAATTTGGGACTAGCTTTTTAATCAGTCAGCCTTAAAGAAAAGAGAGGGACAGCTTTAAAATCTGTTTGCAGGGCTTTAGACAGAGTTGCTGAAAGCTTAGGGTGTGTGCTGTTAATTCGCTTGACCAATCTGCTTCACTGAACCACTGTCCAGCTTCAAGCCCTCATTTAACCAAAGTTTCAGTGTGACTGGACCAGAAATGAAGCCCCATGAAAAGTCAGCACACGAGGCCTCTGCATTTGAAAGCTGACTTTCCCTACCTGAGCTCTATCTAAATCTCTGTAAAGTCAATGATAATCTTCTGGTTGGTCTTAGTGGAAGTTGCCTGGACTTCTCAGTTAGGTAAAAGCTTCAGTTTTCTTGTTGAGATACTGAACTAAATCCCCAGCTTTGGTTCAGGTTTTACTTAGTCTTTTTCAAGTACAACTTTCATTGGGCAAGTTCTTTTCATAATAAAAGCAGTTGCTTTAAGACTTCCCAAAGAATCACAGTAAGAGATCAGTGATTTTTTTTCCTTAAAATGTAGTATTAATTTATTTCTAAATTAGTATTTTAAAAGAAGGCAGAGAAGGGGCTATGGTAAGAGAACACGTGACAGTGGTTTCTAAGAGCTGTTGGAGGAAAAACGTGTGTGTGCGTGCGTGCTTCTGCATCATTTCATGCTTGAAGCTTACTGGCTGTGATCATCATGAACAACAACATGGTACCTTGTTCCTGGGATGTTTTAAAATACCCAGACCTCTAGGCAGTCGTAGCAAAGCTGCACTGGCATGGGTTTGTGTACTGTGCTAGGTGTCATGATGTCCCATGCTTACATGATACAGGCAGACAAACCTTGCATACCCTGCTAGTATCGGGGCAGCGGTCTTCATGACCATACACAGGTAGAGTTTGTTGCCTATGCCTGCCATAATTTAAAGTGCAATTACTCGGGCCCTTTCCTGAACTCTGCTGTGGGTGAGCCTCTTCTATTACAAGAACCCAGATAATACACTGTCTTGTTTTGTTTTCTATTTTGTTCTGTGAAAAGGTTTACTAGGTAAACTCAGGTGGGTTAAATATCAGGTCTTGCACACCTTCATCATGTTCTTCTGAAATGCCCAAGTGCACAAGGCTTACATGTCTGCGAGATGCTCATGTTACAGCTGCGAGGTGCACAGAATCAGCTGCCGACTGATGCTGTGAGCGTTCTCATCCAATCTGTGGCCAGCAGGTGAAATGAAAATGGACAAGTTCAGGTGTGAAACCTGCTTGTTCTCCAGCTTAAACCAGAGAGGCCCTGGTGCCTGACCGATGTTCTGACAAGTGCCGATGTGGCATACTGCAGCGTGCTGGTCCTGCTTCAGTCACTGTCACACGTGATTCTTGGTGAAACATTGTGAAATCTCATTTGGTGTTTTGGAAGCTCCATGTGGCACATGCCAGCTAGTGTTCAGTGTATTCAGGATGCTGAAGGCTTTTGCTGTGCTCCTGTGTATCTTAATTTAGGAATAAAAGTCATCTCCAGCAAAATCATCTAGGGAAAAATATTTGTGGATGAAACTGTTTTAGCCAGTGTTGCTGCTAACCATTCCCTCTCCCAGCAGGTCTTTTCTGAAGGAAAATTAAGGCCTAATATTTAAACTCTTTATACTGCTTAGGAATGCTCATACCAGAAAGGGCTGCAGAAGAGATCCATCTGTCAGGGGTTTTCATTTATGCTGGTCATACTTTTCATGCTGATTCTTGCTTGGTGTTAACAGTGGGCTTCTGGAGCTGCAGTTCTTTGCTTCTGCATGGTGCCATCAAATGGTGTGAGAAGGCTGAACGGTGCTTTTCCCTTCTTTCTCCTCAAGGAGATACTGTTGACTTGTTTTCAGCTTCCAGCTGGGAGGCACTGATGCTAGCTCAGGTGAGATCTGTCCTTCCCACCCATATGTCAGTAAGGGGAATGACCACCCCCTGTCAGGCCAGGCTTTCCAACACTTCCTTCTGGCAGCTTTTGAAATGACTGAAATAGAAGTCTGACTTTTTTTGGTCCTTGTTCCTTGGCCAAAGTTAGTTCAGGTTACTTGGGACTTTTCTGAGACCAGAATTTAAGTATGAGGGAGTATAGGCTTAATGCCATCTAATACGATCCCTTCCCTAGATTGCCAGAGCCTTTGCTGTTATGTCCCATGCCCTAGACATCTGACCAGACTCCCGTTCTATTGACTTAAATCCTGTCCAAAAAAGCACCAGCTGTGCCAAGGAAATTTCCCCGCCATGTTGTATTTGGTATATCTGCCAGGTCATGAACATGCATTATGTTGGAAATACAGGTGTGTGCTGCAGAAGGTTGATCTCATTTAAGAGATCATGAGATGTTAAATTCCTGTGAATTCTCAGGACTTTCTTCAACTGTAACCCTGTATTATGGGAGCAGGGGTGGTATTTTAAATGTTGCCCTGTGTTCTGAAGAGATGGCCAGACCTGACGACAGCTTCCTGTGGTTGAACATCATTGAGATGGGCTTTGCTTCAGCAGGAGGGATTCGATGAAGGTTACACTGAGCCTGCAAGGGGTTAGAGAAGTGCTAGGCCTCTGTGCTGTACGTGGGAGGTCCTGGGAAGCAGTGGTAACTCCATGTCCAAGCCCACTTCTGCCAATCCCCTGTACTGATCAGAGCATCAGTCGCACTAGTGGCTGCAAGGAAGGGGTCTGCTTGGGGTGCCACTCTTCAGAAACCTTTATAGTGATGCATGGATATGGCCACACTTGGGAGCTGGTTGCTTCTGCCCTGTGTTTGTCTGGGTAAGTATCTATTACAAAGTTGGACCTGGGTCCAAATTTCTCCTAAAGCTGAAGTGTGTTAAGATACAGATTTCTGGGGTAGTCCGCTGTGGAGATTGTGGCCAGCAATGAAAGGGAGGTCGGTGACTCTGCATTGGGTTCCTCTCAAATGTGGGTGAAACAGGGCAAATACAAAAGCAAGGATATTGCTGGCTGGATTTTCACAGCGTTATATTAGATATGCAAAGAAAACTTCTAAGCAGGATGTTTTATTTTGTGATTATTTTTTAGTTTTGAGATATTGCAGTGTCTGTATATTCCAATGAAGTACTGAAAGCACTTGTCTTTGTATAGAAGATAACTGTTTAAAAATTGCAGCTGATCTTGTATTTAGGTAAAACATTTGTAGATAGGTAATTGTATAACGTTAAACAACTTTACACTGGCATGTGTTGTATAGTTTATACAAGACACTTCACACTTCTGCAGAATTTTTTAGTTAGTAAATTTCTAGTAACTTAAATGTATAGTTTTGTATCCTTTCATGTGTGTTTGTTTTCTCAGTATTACCACTTGCAGAATTATTTTTAGTTTCTTAAACTGTAATTGGTTATTTGTGTGTGATACACAGGGTTATTGACTGCAGCAATAAAGTGTTTCTATAAAAAAAACCAGAACAAAACAAAACCATTATAGTATCCATTTTGTTTGAAAAAGCATTAAGAGGCCCATGTGAGAGAAAAATTGAGCTCTCCAGTGTCAAGATGATGTTCAGAGTTACTTTCACTGGAGTAAACACAGAACTTGATGGCTCTTCAGTGTAGCAGGCCAACGCAGAGTAGCATCCCATGACAATTTGATGTTAAAGTGATTCATAATGATAAAGGGATAGGTAACCATGAGAATAAGTGGGCGAGTCCTTCGATGCAGTGAGAAGATAGACCGTGCAGGTGCTTTGGGCTCAGATGCAGGAATCATGGGGAGAATTTTCTGGCTTATGCCATGCAGGAAGTGGGGAGAGAGGATTCCTGTGGGCCTTAAAATCTGGAGCTTCTGGAATTGACACTGAGTGTTGCTATGAATGCTTCGTGTCTGAAGACAGCGTTCTCACACACATCGGTTTCTATGCAGAGGTGCAGAGCAGAAGATGCTAGTTACTATGATTCTCCTCTAAGAAGAAAAATAATTTTGTGTAAGTGTGGAATGGTGGATGGCTGCATTTAGCCTTGTCATGGTTTAACCCCAGCCAGCAACTAAGCACCATGCAGCCGCTCGCTCATTCCTTCCCACTCCCAGTGACGTGGGGAGAAGACTTGGGTGGGTGGGTGTGGAGAAGTAAAACTTGTGGCTTGAGGTAAGAATGATTTAATAACTAAAGTAAAACAAAATATAATAACAATAATAATAGTAATATAATAATTGTAATCAAAAGGAATATTTTAAAAAAAAAAGAAGCTGAAGAAAAGACAAGTGATGCACAATGCAATTGCTCACCACCCACTGACAGATGCCCAAGCAGTGATCTGCCCCTCCCAGCCACACCACACCACACCCCACACCCCCCAGTTTATATACTGAGCATGACGTTCTATGGTATGGAATATCCCTTTGGCTAGTTCAGGTCAGCTGTGCTGGCTGAGCTCCCTCCCAGCTTCTTGTACACCTGCTTGCTAGCAGAGCACGGGAAACTGAAAAAGCCTTAACGTAGGATAGGTGCTACTTAGCAACAACTAAAGCATCAGTGTGTTATCAACATTATTCTCGCACTAAATCCAAAACACCCTATGCTAGCTACTAAGAAGAAAATTAACTCTGTCCCAGCCAAAACCAGGACAAGCCTTCATTGCAGATCTCATGAGCATGATTTCAGTGCTATGTATGTTTTCATGCCAGGACCAAGCCTCAGAACAGGAAGTCTTCAGCAGTTTCTCTTGAATAGGTTTCTAGCACCAGTAGGTCAAGGAAAACAGCTATCTGTGTGGTGTGAGAAAGCTTGTAACAAAAGTATAAATGCCAAAGAGCAAATAAGATCTGGAAAGTTGTGTCTGTAACAGACACAAGGCAGCTCAAAGAAAGTAATTTATATTTCTTTTTAAGGAGTGATTAATTTTCTTTTAGGTAAGAAAGGGGAGGAAATCTTAATACTGCAACCCTAGAGAGGTGCCTCCGGTGCAAAACAAAAGGCTCTGTCCTATATTCCCTTAGTGAAGCAAGTCTGGTTGTAGTAAATTAAGCTACTTACGTGAAGTTTGCAAACCCACCAGCAAGACCTCTATAGAAACACACCATGCTGAAGAGATGGTAAGATAGTTTCCAGGGCCTGCTGTTTGACTGACAGTCTCTGGGATGAAAAGCTGATAGGCGGTTTAAGAAACAGAGCCGGTAGAGTCATCTGGCTGCTGGTTAAAAAGTGCTCCTCATCTTGGGTTCGGGCACCTCAAGTTAATGATAAAATAACTTCCTTGCTCTTGTAAACCTTATTTTCATCTGAAAGAGTTTTACTGTCACTGTGTGAAGTGTGTCCATCTCCGAGGTGGAGCAGAGCAGTGGCGCAGTGGTTCAGCGGCACATGGTACAGCTGTGGATCCAGGAATAGGATTTTTCAGCTGGAGCCGTCTGGTGAGTAGTTACTGGTATCTGGCTGGCAGGATGGGCATGACTTGCCTCTCAGAGCGGGACAGAGGGAGGCTGTCGGGAGGCAGGAAGGCAGCAGCAGGGCTTGGCAAGATCCACCTGAGTGCCCTGTGGAGGCTATGGAGGTGTCAAATGGTGTAACTCCAGCTGCTGACTCTCAGAACCAAGCCCCAAGAGTCTCAAGAGCCAGGCTTGTGCCTGCACTGCTGCTCAGCCCATCCTGCAGGAACTGTACATCTTCCTCCAATTCCCCTCTTCCCACAGCCGTCCTGAGGACTACTCTCCTGTCACCCACCCCCTCCATTTCAGATGTCCCTATCCCCAGCCTATTCACCCATATCACGGTGTGTTTGCCCCTTTCCATTCATACTACTCGTGCAACACATTTCCTTCCTCTTTCACCCCTGTCATTTCTCAGTCATTCAGCTTGCCTCTGGGCAAGGCTAGGCAGAGAGGTTTGTGCTGGGAGGAACCAAATTACAATCAGCAGGTGATTCATAGGAATGACCACGGAAGTACCCAAAAGTGACGCTGCGCAAATACAGCTCAGTGTCCACCTGCAATGTCCACAGTTTTTCCTGTAAATCCTCTAGGCTCCAGTCTCTGTTGTGTAGGATGCTCTCTGACATTTTGGGGTTGTATTGAGTTACCAGAATACAGACAGTCAGAAGAGGATGTTTTTTCACAGTCTTGGGCTGGA
Source organism: Haliaeetus leucocephalus (assembly GCF_000737465.1). Lineage (NCBI taxonomy): Eukaryota > Metazoa > Chordata > Aves > Accipitriformes > Accipitridae > Haliaeetus > Haliaeetus leucocephalus. Next base: position 1,773,268 of record NW_010972604.1, read on the forward strand.
TGGTTGACATCAGAAAATCAAGCAAGAATATCTCATTATAGAACAAGAACTGAATAGATGAAAAATTCATTCATCTTGGCTAAATGGAGAGAGAGGGGAATATAATTCAGAAAGGAGGCAGGGGAGGTTTTTTTTAAAAAAAAATCATAAGAGCTCTGGGTAAAGGAAACAGGAAGCAAGTTCAGTGTGTTACACAGGGTAGAATAATTGGAAATGTAATATTGCTCAGACAGGGTCAAGTGATGGCAAGCTTTAAGAATAATCTTTTAAAGTGTATTCTAGGGAAAAGGCAAGATTGGTGGCAGAGGAACTGAAAGCTGAAAACAGAGAGGAGACCTTGCTTGAGAGTGTTAAGGAGATGAATGGAGTTGTTTCAAAGGCTTTAACACCAGAGGAGGGTTTGAAATAACTGAATAAAACACCAGAAGGCTGCACAGAGCAGAGTGGGGAGATCACCACTCAAGGTGTTCTTGTTAAGTCCCAACACTTCAAGGAATCAGGCTTGCAATTCCTAACATTTTTAAGACTTCACTAAAATTAACCTCCCAGTCGTTTTTGCTGAGTGCCCCCTGCTGTGCTGGTTTGCTCTGACACCCTCTGTCTCAAAGGCCACCTGCAAACAAGGCCCGACAAGGAGGCTTAGAAGAATTCATCACTGTTAGAGCCATCTAACAGTGTCTGGTGCTGGGGACAGCTGATTCCTTTGTCAAGCAAAAGTTATCCTTGTGGTTGGGAGAGAATAGGAAATGTCTCAGGCTGATGACTTGATCCCAACTGAGAAAGCGTGGCTGTCTCAGAGAGTGTATGACTACATACACTTCTTGATATGACTTCATAACTATTTTACCCCTGAGCATCCCAAACTAACTCACAAAGTACCATTGTTCCCTTCCTGTGGATAAACAGAGGTCTCTCTAGAGTCTGGCTTGCCTCTTGTCTTGCTCTCATGTTTAACTTCTTGCTTTTGAAAGTGCTCTGTTAAAAGAGAACTGATTCTGATTGTGGGATTAGCTAAACCAGTGTTTCTCATGCCAGCAAGATGATTGTTTATTTTACCCCAAAGCTGTGCTTTCAGGACCATGCTACATTCATGGGCACACCTAAGCAATTGATGCACACCAGAGAAATTGGACGGAAAGTAAACCAAGCCATTCCATTGAGCAGCTTCCTTCCAGCCCCGGCCCAAACTAAGCTGTGGTAGAAGTTAAACGTATTATTTCAGGGATTAATTTGGACCTGCCTGTCTTCAGATTGGAGCTGATATTGCACAACCCTCTATCAAGACTCTACCTTTGCTGCTGGGGCTTAGGACTTTTGCACCAGTCTTCAGTCTCCCACTGCTATTCTAGTTTTGCATTTCTCAAATGCGTGCAGCACCAAATGATACCAAAAGAGTAGCCACTAATGCGGCCATATTCCTTGTGCCTGCCTTGTCCATGGCTTACCTGTCCCATGCCTCTGCTCTCCCCTCCTCTTTAGCAGTGTTACCTGTGCAGCCTCCCAGCACTGATCTGGGGAGGGGAAGCCTGAAAACAGGCTGCCTTCTCTCTGTCTTCCTCCTCTCCTCTTCTTGCAAAGTGCCAGAGTAGGACTGCTACATCCATGGAGGCAGTGAGAGGATCTGCAGATTTAGGTGGAAGTGCTGAGGTCAGGCAGTCCCAGATCCCATGGTCCTCAGGGCTGAGGAAGTTGTCCTAACATCCTGCTAAATGGGATGGAGGATCCAAGGAACACCACCTCAAAAAAGGGATAGGAAGTTCATGGGGAGAGAGAGAGACTCACAGCCCCTTGCAATCTGGATGATCCCTTGCACAAAAGGTATAAAAAGATATAGAAAGTGTTCATATAGCAACCCCACTGGGGGTCTGTAAGAGATTCAGCTGGTGTCAGAATTGTCACCACCTGGATGGCAGAGCAAGGACAGTCTGTGCTGAGCTTTGCAATCCTAGAGTTAATTTCTGGACACTCTGAGCTGGGACAGAGGCAGGTCTATGAACAAAGAGCTTTTTCTTCCTGTTCTGGTGGAGCAATACACAATGAGCACCCATATGTTCTCAGCTATTAAGCCCATGCCCTTTAGATTATTTATGTAGCTTGGAAGTTTCTTTAGGCTCTACTGATCCTCCCTCGTTTGTTAATTACTATGTTGTATCATTCCTCCCCACTCCCAGTCCTTATTAGCATATTTCAGGAGAGCCATCTGCCCACCCAAATTGCCCGTAGCCTCAGGAGGTCTGTAAGATATGTGACATGCTCACAGAACAACCTTGTTTTTCACTGGCATTGCAAGGAGATAAAGAGGGACAGCAGCTGACTTCCGCTGTGAATTTCCACATAGTAAATCTCAGTGATGCTTAGGTGAATGGGAGCTGTGAATAACAAGTGGCAAAATCCATGGGAGAGTAGACGTGCCCCCCACTAACACACAGGCAGCTCAGGGATAGCAGCTGCTCATGTTTTAACGGCCTCGTTTCTCAGCTCCCTGCTTGTGAGTGCACAGATCCCACCACTGCCTTGTGAATCCATCTTCAAGCAAGGCGTGAGGTGGGTGAGATGCACAGGGGCTCGACTGCAGAGCTGATGCAGGGAGCAGTTGCTTGGGGAGAAGTAAGCCTGGGCTCGCTGCCTGCTGTCGGGTCAGCAAACCTGCCTGGTTTTGCAAGCAGGTGCCAGAAACCAGGGCCGGGCCTCAGCAGCTGCGCACACAAGCGCCGTCTGGTATGAAGGCAGTTATTGACAGCGATTAGGGATGGATTACTCTGAGACCTTTTGCATTTTTACGCGGGCAGAGGAAGTAATATTGCGCTCCACCTAAGAGCAGCCCCATCTTCAAATAGAATTCTGTTTTCCACCCCGGCAAAGGAGGCCACCCGCGCCCGTCAGCTCTCGGGCTGTTTCTCGCTGGGCTGCGGGCAGGGAGGGGCCCGGCGGGGTGGGGCGGGGCGCGCCCAGTAGGGGGCGCTGCCGCCCCGGCTGGCGGCGGCGGCGGTC
>NW_010972604.1:1776432-1870282 GCF_000737465.1 Haliaeetus leucocephalus
CCGCCGCTCCCGCCGCTCCCGCCGCTCCCGCCGCTCCCGCGCGGGCGCTTTCCGTGGGGCGGGTCCGCAGGCGGGTGCGGGCCGTCTCCCTCCCGCGGCGATTGCAAACCCTGCTCGCTCCCAGGCTCGGGCTTCGCGGGGACTGCGATCTACCCGAGGTCCAGAGGGACCTTGCGGCCCAAAGCCTTCGGTATTAGAGGCGGCGGCGGAGTCTGAGCGCCTGGCCCATGCGCGGACTGCCGGTCCTCGGTGCCCGGGGCAGGGGTGCCGCCTGGCACGTGGGCCAGGAAGCCCCCGATCCCAGCGTGCGTCTTGCAGGCTGCATCTCCCTTGGTCTCCATGCCCTCCGCCACCGCCTTACCAAAGGGCTCGGTAGTCTGCTTTGAAGCGCAGCAGCTGGAGGAGCAGGCAGAAGCGGTGAGGATGGCCGTGTGCCTTAAGGGCGTTGGTGGTTTCGGAAACTGGGTCTTCCTCGGCCCGAACGGCTCAAGCCTCCCTCTCCGTCGCCGGGAGGCGTACCGTGTGCACGGTGCGGCACCGTCTTCCCCTTGCCGTTCGGTCGCCATGTCAAGGGAGGTCCAGAGTGGTGTTGGGGGAGCAGGGGGAACGCTGCAATGCAAGTCAGTGTCTGATCCCATGGCCTAATCTTTAGGACATTCACCTTGGATCCAGCTGTGGGATCCAACTGCTGCTTCCAAAAATGTCTTCCTTGTTTGACATCAAGCAGCCATCAGTTAAGACACGGTAGAGGATTGTGTTGGCGTCTCATACGGTGAGGGTCTCCTCAGGGGTGAAATATCATAGTCTCTTGATAAAACGGTTTGATTTGTTTTTTGCATATCCTGCCTGCCATTTTGCTTGGCAGGATTTTGGTGAGGCATTTGAAATTCTACCAACAGTAAATATTATCAATAAATCTCTGAAGGTGGAAAACATGATAAAAGTGAGAGGTGCTGAAGGAACAGACTAAAAAGAGACATAGCTGTGAAGGGGCTGGTGAGAGGTAACATCCATTCCTACAAATTTCATGTACAGGACTGAGCTTATCTACTATTTTCTTTAATGAGTTGGTAAGAGGAGTTGTAACGCTGTAGGGAGACTCCCCAGTCACACCTCAGTACAGAAGAGACCTGAACTGGTCTGAAAACAAACAGAACTGATGACCCAGGGGAACAGGACAAAGACTTCAAATGCTGCATCAGAGCTGAAACACAAAGAAACATGGAAACTCACCGCTCAAGGTTTGAACACCACTTTGCTCCATATTTGCAGCAAAAATGAAGGTGCCCAGAAGGTGGCCTTGTGTCTGACAAAAGCTGATTCTGAAGCACTTGCTGTGTTAAGAAGGGTTTCAGATATATCTTTCAGTGAAGGCTGTGAACCTAAATTTGGAAACTTTAGGGCTGACAGCACTTGTGCAAAAACGAAACTGATGCATGATGTTTTTGAAATCTTATGTAAAGGAAAGAGGAACCCAAGGAAGAACTTCCAAGATTATGGTGGACTTTTATGGGGTAACATTGTCGATGGAAGGGATCGTGTGCACCAGTAAGGATCCCTTGTTTGTTAAATCTCAGGAGGAGCAATCAGATCTCTGGGCTGGGATTCTGCAGCTGCCTCAGATACGCCATGTTACAGTTGGCAATCTTGCACTTCTGGGTGTTACTTAAAAAGTAGCAGCAGACTAGAAATTCATGCTAAGCAATTCGGTAGAGCCAAGGCAGGCACAGTGGATTTTTTTTATATGCCTATATGAAGATACATACTCTGAATGTTGGGAGAGCCTTGAAATCTGAGTCATTATATAGCAAATGGTTGAGTCTCTATTAGTACAGAAGAGATGCAGAAGACCTTCCCTGACTTGTCTGGATGAGCGTAGCCCAGTAACATCACACTTCTGTGACAGAAGAACAGGAATCTTTCCAGGGCATCGCAGGTTGTCCCCATTGCTGTGTGGCCACCACTGGCTGGCCACAGTGCATAAGACGGGCCACAATGTATCTTCAGTAGCTGCAATTTTAGAAGCTGAAGCAGAGACTCCATAAGCATATCTTGAGGTGTTGCACAGTGATCCAAGATGCAGCAGCCGTGCTGGAGTGAGGCATGAGGCACTCTGCAATTGGGCTTACCAGAACAGAGGTGGGTAGAGGCAGCAGCAGCTTCCAGCTGTTGACTTTAATTGCTCTCTTCCTTTGTATTTGATGGTTGGTGGCTGATAATGCCCACTCAGCCTCACCTGTGGGCAGAGAGTGCCTCGGGCTGAAAGTGCTAACAAAGTATGATGTGTATGACACTAAATAATCCAGCACAGTACCTGAGGTGCAAGTGTACCACGAGAAAAGCACTTCTGAGATGGTTTTGATTTAGCTTGCTCTGCGTACCTGTCACTAGAAATTTGCAAAAGCACAGAGGCCAGCTAGCAAACTGCCTGACAGCAAGGAAACAAGGAGCTTGGTCTGATCCCAGAGCAATGGTGGAATGACACTGGGATCTCCAAAAGCGGCAACCTGGCTCCTTTCAGCACAGTATCATGCAGCTGCTGCTGGCAGCAGCATGAAGGAAGATCATGAGTGAGGTGCCAGGGGTGATAGCATGTGGTGTTTGGTTGCCTGATGAAAATGCAGGAGAATAGCATTAGCGGTCTTGATGCCTAAGTGCTAAGTGTGCAGTGTTGCTGCTATGGGGTTATTTTCTGTGGGGTAGGTTGGGCTGTGGAAGAAGCCCAGCCAGCTCTTCTGTTGCCTTAATGATAGCAGGTATTCGGTGCTTGGTATACTCAGGGTGGGAACGTGAAATTGTGGGATTTTTAGAGTGCTTTGTGGAAATGGGGGTTTGGTTGTGTGTGTACAGCTCTGATGTGTAGATATGCTGGCAGTTAGCGTTATGCACAGTTGTGCAAAGACAACAGGGTGTTTGAGAAGCTTGGAGGAATGCAGGGAATAAAACATACCAGCAATAGTGCACATGGCGGTCTAGACCTGAGAAAAGGGCGAGTTGTATATGGATTTGCAAATTTGGTGTATATAATGAGGGTGTAGTATGGTGTGCGTATAGAGTGAGTAACTCCGGACAATAAAGAGAATGGGATATATGCAGTGTACGTGTCGGGGTAGATAATGGTAGTGTGTTGAGCTGGTGTAGTGCACGTGTAAGGTTTGGGCACAGAAGAGTGTGTATGCCTGCAAACTGGGGTGATTAGGAGGTGAGGTTAGACAGTGCAGAGCAGTTTGAGGGTGTGTGGATGAAATCCAGTAAGCGTAGAGGTGGTGAGGCATACCGAGCCGAGCGAGAGTGAGCTGTGCAAGGCTGTGCGCAGCTGTGCCTGGCCGGAGCAGGATTCCTCTGCAGAGCAGCGTGCTGCATGCTCAGAGCCCCGAGTGCTGTGCAGGATTGTGCAACTGTGGAAGAATATCAAGAGAAAAGTGCTGCGCGCAGGGCTGTGGAAAGTGTGCTGGCGTGGAGCTGGTGCAGAGTTGGAGGGCAGGTGCGCTACTAGGGCTGAGTGCAGGGTGCGGGACAGGGCTGCAGCGCAGGGTGCAGGGCGGCTGTGCCGGGACAGGGGCGGGGAGCAGGCAGCGGTGCAGCACGGGGGTGTCGGGGCTGGGGGGGCTGCGGCGAGGGCTGTGCAGGGTACCGGGGTAGGTGTGCCGGGCGCTGGGGAAGGGGCGGGCAGCCGTGCGGTGGCGGAGGAGGAGGCGGCGCTGAGCAGGGTCCGGGCTAGGGCAGGAGCGCGGCTCGGCAGCGGCGGGTCGGGCCGGGTCGGTGGGGCCGTGCAGAGCCGAGCCGGGGCGATCCGCGTCGGTGGGACCATGCCGTCCTACACGGTGACGGTGGCCACGGGCAGCCAGTGGTTCGCGGGCACCGACGACTACGTGTACCTGACCCTGGAGGGCACGGCGGGCTGCAGCGAGAGGCACCTCCTGGACAAACCTTTCTACAACGACTTCGAGCGCGGCGCGGTGAGTCTAGCGGGGCGGGGGGGGGACCCGCACCCCGCGGCCGCCCCGTGTCCCGTCTCTCCCTCTCCCCCCCGCCCCGGCGGCGTCCGAGGGCTTTCACCGCGTACGAGCCGTCGCGTATCTCCCTTCGCGGGTGCCGCGGGCCGGACCCGCAAGACCGGGGACGGTGGAGCCTTCAGCGGTACCTCGCCCGGCGCCCCGAGGGACTGCGGCAGGGCTGGGCTTTTTTACGCTCCCGTCCCCGTGTGCCGGCGCTCCGGAGTGGGACACCGGCACCGAGGTGCCTGCTGCCATTCCCGGCCGCCCATCGCTGGCATCCCTGTGCTGGAGGTTAGCCCTGGCTGCGGTTGGTCAGTCGTGGGGAGGGAGGGGGCCCTTTGGTTCTGGCTTAGACCGGGCCTTCAGATGTCCTTGCACTTTCCTACAAATACTAAAAAAAGTTGTGTTGTGCATCCTGTTGACAGGTGATGTTTAGGGTCACTATTTACTAGTCATTAGAGCCCTGATATCACCAAGGAATTAAACGAAGAGGTAAGAGCTTCCAGTGGGAATTACAACGCCAGCCAAGGGAGGTTTGTAGGGGAACTTCAATAAAAGTTGGAAAACAGCATGAACATGCAAGCGTGAGTGAGAATGAAGTTGGGACCGGGCTATCGGCTATGCCATTCTTTCTACCCTTGATTTCTGCTGCGTGTTGTGCCCTGTCCTCTCTGTGATCTTATCACAATATCCAGGCTATCCATCTGTAATCGCTTATACTGTGAGCACTGTTTTAGAATGCCATTTATTTATTTGCGTATTGTCCCCTGTGAAAATAATAGATTCAGGTAATTTTTTTTTCCCCCTCCCAAAATGTGTATTTTATTTAGAAACCTACGTCACAGTTTCCAAAAGGTCTGATGAGATTTAAGCAACTTTGAAAGTTTTAACAAAGTGCTCATAAGTCACTTTGGAAATGAGACATACCACTGCATCTACGGGTGAGACTTCACTGTCATGGTGCTGCTTTGCCTTTAGGTGTGTTTTTTTTAACCATGGGGTTCACAGCCTAAGTTAGGTATCTGGTCTTTTCTGCATTAGACGTCACAGATATGGGTAACAGAAGTCAGCTTTTTAAATAAGTGTTGATGGCACGTGTAGATATGGTCCCCAGGTGTTTATAGCTGATGTTCTGAGGAGACGATCTAGCAAATTCAGGTATGAGGACTTACCCGCCGCTGCTGTTGAAGTTACTTTCCTTCATGATTAAACATTCATTAGCTTAGAACCTTGTTATCTGAATCTCCCAAATGGACGCTCAGTCATTCTTTCTCTCTCATTCTGTGAATAGTCACATATTTTAAGCGAAGCTTAGCAACATTAGCAAGAGAGGTTGAAGAAGACCTCACACTGTCCTGCAAACTTAGGGTTAGGGTGCTTTCCCAGGAGGGATGAGCACTGCCCAGCTGAGGAGATAAGCACCAGGGTCTCCAGCGACCAGGCGGTTTACTTTTATCCCTGGGCTACAAAAGAGGGTTTCACTGTCTTTGAGAGATGGCTGTGATAGAGAGCCTGGCAGTACTCTGAACATCCGATTGGATTGGATCCTGTCACAGGGAGAAAATGCCATGATGTGAGCATTAAGTACATGCTCAGCAGCAACTCTTGAACTGCTGTGGGAGCAGGTCCAGCAAGAGCAGAGGTACCTGCAAACGCTGGACCCCACTGGGTGAGGAAGCGATGAACGAAGGTTTGTGGATGTTAGTAGCATTACAGCAGAGGATCTGTGCACCCAAAAGGACTAGTTACATCTCCTCGGGAAGGTAGCTTTTAGGCACATTTGACGGTCTTCATCTGGGTCCTAGCATTTTACATAAAATGCATTGTTAGCTAAGTAAGCTTTCTGAGGCTGGGACTGGTTTTTTTTTGTCAAACTTGTTTTCAGGTGCAAAGGTTCTTGACTAAATCCAGATGAGGACTTTTGCTCCTCTCCAAATGAATTATTTCTATTAATTGTTATGTGTCTGATACTACGAATATGCAGGCAGTTTTTTCAGCATGTATTTATTGTGGAGAATGAGAATAACTCTGTGTTCTGTAAAGTGTCTCATTGGACACTTGAAGTACAATGTGCTAAGTTTTGTTGTTGAGGATGTTTTCTTGGGGAGCGCAGTGTGCTTCTCCAGGCACCTGTTCAGGTAACATTGTGCCCAAAACACTGTGAGTCTTACTAATACATTGTGCAAAGAAAAAAGGAAGGAAGAGAAAAATACCAATACGAAACCAAAAAAAATAAAACTGAAGCAGGCCAGAAGCCTTTCAGGTTGGTTGGTTTGTAAAATGTAGCAACTAGTTTCACAGTTCTGCCTTTAGTGTTTCTTTCAATAGCATCTCTGGAATTTTCTTTTTCTGCATAGAATTCAATTGTGAACACACTTGCAAAAAAATGCACTTTTTCAGTGGGTGACCAGAATTTTACAGTATTATCTTGTAAGGCTTTGTCTGCTTTCCAGTTTCTTTTCTAAATGTTGGGCGAGGCTCAGTAGTTCCATTATCCTGGTAATGTCTTCATTTGAATTAATGCAAATTGTGCATATTACTAGATATGATGAATGAGGGCTTGGGCCAGTTCTGAGTAGGAGATTTGCATGCCAAATGTTGATTGAGGGAAAAGGATGTGGAAAAACCTGAAGGGATTTGCACAATGTTAGCTCAGTTGTAGTTTTTGTCTGACTTACTCCAAGTACTAGACACAGGCAATGTAGAAAGCCATCGCTGCTCTTCTTTACTCAGTGTCTTATGAGTAAGTTCCTGTTAGTGCCGAGTGATTTCAAAGCAAGTGTTATGGTGTCACTCAGTTCTCTGTTTTCTTCCTGTTACCCCTTCATCTGATCTTGCTTTTGTTGAAAGAAACACACAAACAAATATTTCCAGAAGGGAAATACAGTTCTTTCCATTTAGAGCTTTGTGCTTATAGAAAGTCTGTGTCATCCTTTTGGCAATATCAGGTTAGTCAGTAGGAGTCTCTCCTCAAAAAGAAAGACCTTACGTTTTGTGTGAGATTAAATTGCTTGAACAGGATGCTACGGGAGTTTGAACAGTCCAAGAGCCTTCATTAATTCTGTTATCTCACTCTGAACTCAAAGTGTGTAAAAACTCCTAGCATCTCTGGCTCACTGTGCAGTCATCAGGGATGCCATGTGTTTATCAGGAGACCTCATACAACAAATGCCATAGAAACCTTGAGCGACCAACTGTCAAGTCTTACCTGGACCTTGTACCATCTTTGTAACCTGACACACCTTTACTGCATTAGCAAAATTGTCATCTCAGGCGAGCCCATGGCATTGCTGGCTTGGAGGCAGCGAAAGCTGGGTGAGACATCAGGAGGGAACCCTCACTTTCAGAAGTGCCATTAAAATGGGAACTGTGATGGTCATAAAAAGATTAAAAACCTTCTGGAACATTTAGGCTAATTTTTTGCATTACATCAACAGTGACTTGTGCAACTATTTTAGGGCTCTTGTAATATTAGCAAAGAGATTGTTACTAGAGGAATAAGTTTCTTCCAAAGATTGGCTGTTAATGTGACATTTCTAACAACTCTTTGGTTCTGATTCACATTGCTCTTTAATTTAAATCTTAGATGTGTATATACATATATAGGTGTGACATCATAAGAACTATAGAAATACATATGTGGAAATGAGGATTTTTAAAAAATGAAGTTGTTAGCTGAACCTTTAAAGAAGATGAATTTAAAAAAGGATAGTCAGTTATCTTGGGCAACAAGGAGTTGATGAGAAAATAAGACTAATTTCAGACTTTCTGTGCCATACTAATTACTTGACAGCAATGGGTTTTCATGAGGACTTGAGCTAAAAATAACGCAGTACGTTTCCCTTATCCAGACAGTGGCTTTGGTCACCTTATTCTTCCTTTGTACACAGCTAGCCCTGGAACTGGAAGTGAGTGAGAAGATGGAGCATAAAAATCCCAAGTAGCTGAATACAAAGTGAATCTGATCCAGATGCAGTTTATCATTTGCTTCTGTAGGTTATTGCATTAGTCTTTACATGTTTAAATTCTCTTTGTAGTGATGAATAGGTAATAATTCACATAGGTTTGTGGATTCGTTTGGACTGTGTCTCTGCGAGGTGGCTACTTCCAGCTCCTGACTGCCAGATGCACCAAGATCGTGGTAAAATTGAAAGAGATAATTCATTTTGCATTGCAGTTGCATAAAGGGGTGTACAAGCAGGAAGTGGCTGAGTTTGAGGTACATGATATGACAGCCTGTGACGAGGGACTCTTCTGCAAAGTGCTGTCTGGTCCTGGAAAGAAGTACGAAATTGCAGAAGTACTGACTCAGTGCGAAACCCAAGCCTGGTAAAGAGTTTATTGATGCTGTTTTTACTGAGAAAACCAGGAGTTGCAGGTAAATGAACATGAAATGGAAATGGTTCAAGTGCTGCCTATTTCAGGAAAGAAGATTTGAAGAATGGGAAACAATCTGACCATGTTATCTACATTTTCTAGCCATCATCCAGAACTCTTTGTGCCAATTGACAAGAGTGAAGCTGAGAATATTGGGTGTAGGGTGATAGGCAAAGATGAGGGCAGTGTTTGAAACCAGCATTGTGGGAGAGAGGAATCTCCATTCACTTAGCCAGGAGCACAGGGGTATGACCTACAGTCACTGACTGTCACAGCTGTGGCTCAAGGCACTGTTAATGTGATTTCTGAGAAAAGCCACTCAACATTTTTCAGTCTCCCCAGCTGCTTCAAAATCATGAACCATCAAGGGAATGAATTTACCTTTACACATGATCCTTTTAGCTGTTCTGGATAGTGTGGGGGTGGAGGCATCGAAGAGTCAGCAACATAAACTTTCAAAAAAATGTTTAAAATTAGTATATTTATTGGCTCTACAGAAGGAACTATCTTTTTTTCTGCTATGGAGATGCAAGGAAAAATGGCAAGCATCATTTTAATATGTTCATTGAAATCTCAACTCTGTGATTTTCATCTCTCAGTTCACATCCTAGCAGACAGATGCTGTCAGCCCAAGCTTGCTAAGGACTGCCATGCTATTTGTGAAGCAGTTTGTTTGTTACCACCTGATGTGTATGGGTGTGCTATTGACATAAACATTGCAAATTTTTGTTTAAGACATGATGGGCTTCCTTTTTAAAAGAAACAGTTCAATGTCTTTTGCTTTAATAGACATGGGGAGAATATAGCTCAGAAAGATTAGTCTGTTAAGTATCAGCAAATCAAAATAAGCACTATCCACGCCCATTTTAAATATTTGAACCTAAAATTAAATTAGGCTGCATAGTAGAAGAAATTCCAATATCCTTGTTAGTATGAGACAGCCTCTTATGAGTTGCAGTGTAGCAATCATGGCCTGACAGTTTCAAAGTTGATTGAAGAACATCTTTAGGGAAAGACAGGCAAGGACAATGTTTCATTGTCTGCAGGGTGGACTTCAAAGCCTAAAGGGTTTTTTATTTTTCTCTGGCTTCTGTGAGTCAATTAGATGTGACAAACTTTACGAAAGCTGGTATTTTTATGTAATGGGTTATGAGAGAACTGAGGTCTGTCATCCCAAACTTTGATGGACAGATAGATGTCTTCATCCCAAAATGATCATCACAGCTGGTAATTCATGGATAGCTCATAGAAAAGGGTACTTTGCATCAATAATGGGGGAAGCTTGGGTTAAAGTGGGAGAGGAAGGGATGCCGAGGGATCCTTCTTATGTTTGTTCTTCCAGTCACATGTGTGCAAGTTCCTATGAATCTTTCTTTTGTAACAGTTGAATTAATAAGTGCCATCTGAAGACATTTAAAAATTACTTTTTTTTTTTCTCCTTTCTCTTGTCGGGAATTTAATCTTTCTTCACTTTTCAGTTTTGGTCCTTATGTGAATTAGCCTTTCTCTAGCAAGTAAGACAGGAACAATGGGCATATATCAAATGCCTGGCGAAGACTAAGAAAGTGCTCCTGAAAAGAGCAAGCAGAGTGTGGTGTCTAGATCAGGAGCCAAGTGACAAAGCTCACAGAGGCCGGTGAGTCTCTACAGGCACTGCAACATGTCGATGCAGCACCTCATCCTTTTGATATCAGCAGCTGGTTGGTTTCTAAAATTTTTGACTGCATTGAGAAAAACCACACGAGAATGAAGTCTCTACTTGTAAACACATGAAGCTTAGCAGGATCATCTGAGCAGAATGGGCTTTGGCTGCTGCTCCCATGGTTGCCATAGCCCACTCAGCTTTGTGACAATAAGCACTTGGCTACTCTGGTTTGCCCTGAGGTGTTTACACTCTTGGAAAGTGAGAGTCAATTCCTGATCTCCTGAATTGCCTAGCATGACATGGTGTCTTACTGGTCATATTTGAAACAATTACTCATTTCTTCCTATGCTGGTATTGCCTAACAGTGCAAGTGCCACCAGAACTGTCATTTGCTGGGTGCTCTTCCCACATGCAGTAAGAGACTGCATGCATCCCTGAGAAGTTAGTCCCATGAGGGGACTGAAGTACCCGTCTCTGGGATAAGTGTTCACTGTCCTAAATCTGTTAGGCAATTTAGCAAGGCACTTAAGTCAGCATTCATAACAGCCATTGTGCTGAGTCAGGGGTGCTTAGCATGGGCAAGAAGTGCTAAGGGAAGCACCATGTCCACAACTGTCCTTCTCCCAGGCCTGGCCATGTAGCTGCAGCACTGAAAGCAGTGTTGTGGGAGAGGCTATTTACACAGTGAACCGGTGCCTGACCTTGGTGTGTCTAGGTGACTAGTTCTCTGTGGCCTTCAGTGAGGCCACCCGTCACACCTCAGTAGCTAGAGCACTTAGCAGCTAAGGTGGGACAAGTGGCTCCATCCATTTCAAGCCATCTGATGGTGAAACCCTGAGAGGCCAAATCATATTTGTGGGCTGAGAACAGACCTACCACATGGAAGAAATGCTGAGCTTGGTAGTCAAAGCCATTGTAATTCAAATGGAAGGAGGAAATGTTCACTGCTACTTCTTTGTAGCCTTGCTGGAGCAGTCATTAAGAAAGGGAAAGCATGGTATGCAGTTGCTTCCTCAGCCTGACCAGGTTCAGAGCTGCAGCCCTCACACCTCAGCAAAGCTTGATGTAGGGGCAGCACCAGGACTGGTCTGCTCCTCACCTGGATCACTGCATGGCCAATAACTCAAGGTTTCAGGGGCCTGTCCCTGTAGGCCACGGATGAGGGCACTCCTGAAGGAGCAGGTATGGGTGGTCCTAGCCTTCAGTACCAGCTCAGTGGAAAGACCCTGTGACCAGACCCTTAGCATGGGAAAGGACTAAAGAGACTAGCTGCTGTGCAGGTCTGGGCTGAGGTCCCTCCGTGTTGTAGGAGTCAGGCCTTTGAGTTAACTCCAAACTGAGGAAGGAGCTAAACCATGTTTCCACATGCTGGCTTGTTTACAGTGAAAGAATGAAGTGCCTCCAGATCTAGATGGGGTTCTTGTGAACCTTGTTTTCAATTAGCTACTTAAATTGCTTTGAACATCTAAGCTGTACAAACATAAAATGTGTCATTGTCCAAATCTGAGCCAAGTGTACCATTGTCCTCATTTTAAAAATGGAGAACTGAAGAAGACCGGCCACAGGAAGCCCAAACCAAAAGAGATTTACGTGGCCTGGATGCTGTCCTTAGTCTGAAGCACATATGACTAATACACACAGGTCTTTAGATTCCTAGTCCAATGTGTTAATCTCATGATCATCTTTCCACTCCAGTTGCAAGAACAGATGTGCCCTAGCCATACCACTTTCAGCTACTGCTAGGAGAGCAGTAAATGATTTCATGGTCTGCATGTTTTTGTCAGACTTGCAAACATTTCAAGGAGTAATATAATTTTTAGGTTGCATACAAAAATGTTTCTCCATTTCTGGAGTGTTTTGCATGTTCTTGTTTGTTGTTTTATTAATTTTTCTGTTGCATTGAAGTCCAGTAATAGGTCCTCTTTTTCTCACACACCAGAAGCTGGAAAGTTCTGTTGTGCCCATGCCATATCAGGAAAGGCCAGGTATGCTTGTGTTGTGCTTCCTGCATATGCAGTGGATCATTGACTGTATTCTGCTCTGTAGGTTGACTCCTATGACGTGACTGTGGAAGAAGACCTTGGAGAAATTCAGCTAATAAAAATTGAGAAACGAAAATATTGGTACCAGGATGACTGGTACCTTAAATATATGACTGTCAAAACGCCAGTGGGTGACTATTTGGAGTTCCCATGTTACCGCTGGATTACAGATGAGAAAGAGATTGTCCTTCGAGATGGGAGAGGTGAGAGCCATAAGAAACCTGATCTCCTGCAGAACATCTAGAATTCTTCTACCTCTCCTTCCCCTTTCCCCATGTATCTCCCAATCTTCTCTCTCACATGGAGCCCCACTGCCAGTCCCCTGCTGCATCCTAGGGAATGGGCTTTCCCTGCTGACTAGAACTGCTTTCTGAGCAGTTTGTTGGACTGGGCACTGGCAGTTGAGTTGGATATTTTGGGAAGCACATGCAAGGAAGAGTCCTTACGCTGGCTTGTTACACTGGTCTTGAATTTGAAGGCTGACCCTAATGCCAAATTTTTGTCTGCTCCACATCTCCGTTGCTGGAAGCCCTTTTGATCTAATTAGAATTAGTGTCCTGTCTTTGTTTCCTACTAAGCCCCTAAGTGGCCCATGATTAATTGCCTGTAAATTGTCTTGTTTTCATGAGAGTGAAATAAAATCCCAAAGTAGGCTGCTCAGAAGGTGCAAGGACTGACTTGAAACAGCAGCTTCACTTTTCACCCCTTCTCTTTGCATGCTGTCAAGTCCAGGAGAAGGCAGGGTGAGATGGATATGATTGCTGCAAGTAGTGGTGACCAACTGAGGAAAGTGTTACAGCACTTCTGTGCTGTGTTCAGAGTGGCCTGTTGGACCTGAAACTTGTGTTTTAACTGTCTCTGACTACCTACTTGCTGTGATCAGGCTTGGGGCAGACATTTGTCACTGATGTTTTCTTGTTCCCCTCTGTGCTTCCTAGAGTAGGTTGGCTGCTGTAGTGGTCTGCAGCATGAGTGCCTGAAAACAGCTGAAACAATATATGAGATGGTAGGAAATAAATGTTTATCTTCCCATTAAGTTTTTGGCTACTCCTGGCTGAGGAATTTTGCATATGAAGCCTTTTGTCCTATAATCACAGCTATGTGTCAGTTTATTTTTGATCTCCAGAGGGACTTTCCATTTTTCATAATTTGATTTATAACAACTGTAACACTTTCGTGGAAAACAGCTTTGCGTGGCTTTCAGAGTATGGTGAGGTAAAGGACAAAAGCAAGTGAAACCCTATTAGTAACTTGAACACAACCAGCTGGAAACTGTTAGCCATGTATGTTATCAGTTGTATTACCTCTGATATTTCCAACTCCACACCCCAAACACCTATTTCCATGAAACTGCTGGCTTTATCTGCCTTCCCATTTGTGTATGTAAAGTGAGTCACGTAACTTGCCCTTTCTCTGATCACTAAGGAAGTCTCTGTGTCATTTAATGGTATATTGAATGCATGGTCAGAAGAACAAGCTGTCTAGAAATGAAGCCTCACTGAGTTTTTTTCCTGTTCTCATGATAAGAAGATATGATTATTGCCCCAAGCTGACAGCGGAGAGCACAGCTCAAGGAGAGAGGATAGGAGATATTTCCTGGAGACATCTTTTAGCAGAGAAAATTAGCTGGAACAATGTTGTGATTTCTCTTATTGATGAAAATTCCCTTAGACACTGAAATGTAAAATTAATTCCCATGACCCTATTCAGACCATTTAACACTAGATATGTACAGCAAGTGTCTACACTAGGAATCCAGGTTTTATATATGGTTGAGACAGATGTTCCTAGCTTGACCTAACTGCCCCTTGAAGGCACCAAGTTTGGAGCTTATCTCCTTCCGCAGATTCTCTAGGGACCTGTGTTTGTACTCGAGGTACTAAATTGGATCATGTAAGCATTTCCCACAGAAACTTTGTAAAGGTATAGATCAGAAGTTTGAAGGTTTGGAAACTTTGCTCTCCTTCTCAAGACCTGGGCAGAGATAGGTAGAGGAACCTCATAAACCTGTCTCTTTCCTGTTTCACAGCAAAGCTCCCCCGGGATGACAAGACCCAGATTCTCAAACAGCATAGACGCAAAGAGCTTGAGACCCGTCAAAAAACGTACCGGTGAGTTTCCTATAGCTCCTCAGAAGGTCTGGGGCCTGTTCTCTTTAGGTCACAGTTTGGCAGAGTATGTTCAGATTATCATATTGCTCTAGTTACTGGAATGCTGGAGAAGAAAAAGCATCAGTTACCATATATGGTATATGGCTATATATGATTTTTACTTAGATGGAATTCACTGTAAGTGATGATCATCCTGCTGCAAGTGGCATTATGAGATAACTTGAATCCCAGATAAGCCTATCTGGAAGGCTTAAGTTGGAATTCACTGGTACAGTCTCTGTGTGGGCCCTCTGGCACACAGTTGTACTTTCAAGGAAGATTTGAAGGCAGATTTCATTTGCCTTTTACAAGCAATACTCCAGTTTTGGAACATGATCCGAACATGTCAGCTCTTACCGGAGCTTTTTGGCTGCTGCAGCAAGCTAGTTTTCATTGTTTCCTGCACTGGGGTGCAGTGGAAGTTCTGGCTGTGTTTGAGTGGACTGGAATGTGCTATCAGAACACAGTTGTGACACCCACCTTTACACTGTCGTAGACTTTTTTTCCTAATCAAGGTCACAATGAGAAAATGCTATCTTTTATCAATGGGTATCTCCAGAAGGCATTAGACATTTCCTTTCCCTAGAGACATACTCTCTGTTAAAATAACAAAAGTTTCTTGCACTTGCATCTCCTTATCATGAGAGTAAGGATCAGAAGGACAGAGGGTCCATTCCGAATTGATGGATTGAGGCTTGGTACATGAGTTGTTGATAATCATCTGACTAAGAAAGGATCTTACTTACAAATTATGGGAAATAGAGCAGAGGAAAATATAGTTCAAAAAGAGGCATGGCACAAAATTTTATTTACATATGCAAAAAGGAAGGCAAAACCATTTGTAATTCCAGGGAAACAGCTATTTACAATTCAGATGCATAACTGATAACACACAATGCAGTCTGCATGTGGTGGGCAGTTTGGAAATACCATTGAAACAGTATTCTTACAAATCCCCTTCTTTTGTTTTGAAGTAAAAATGGGGCACAGTGCAAGAACATACATGGCAGAGAATGTGTGCCGTGACCACTAGGAGGTAAGGCTGTTCTGAGGAGCTGAATCAAGACTGTCTGCATCTCTCAGAGTTGCCTTTTGGAGGAACCTAAATACATGTCTGAGTACTTTTAGCTGCTGTATCTCAGTTCTGCAAAAAATGTAGCCCCAAGAATGAGTGTGCATTGGGCAGCTGTCTGTCTCTCTGTCCCCTCCCCTCCCAATACATTTGAAGCTACTGCCAATTTCAACCAAATGTGACAAGTGTTTGGAAATATCACAGATATTAAGTTGCTTCAAGTTTTGTGAAGGTAGGTGGCCAGGTAGATGCCTTCCATTGTACTTCAGGATTCTGTAGGGTACTGGTAGGTATTGGTGTGGTACAAGTCACTATTTTTGGCCCAAATGAGTCTGCCACAAATTTACTTTATAGAGTTGAGCCACAGAAGCAGCATAGGTAAAGGAATGACACAGCTCTCATGCTGGTAAGGTTGTATGGTTAATCCAACCTCTCTTGCTTTCTCAGCTGGAAGGAGTGGCATCCAGGCTTTCCCCTGAGCATCGACGCCCATTCTCACAGTGACCTGCCTCGTGACATCCAGTTTGACAATGAGAAAGGAGTTGACTTCATTCTGAACTACTCTAAAGCGTAAGTGTTTGTGGAACTGTAGGAGTTTTGCAAAATCTATTTTGGGGCAGGGTAAGGATCTGATCACCTTTTAGGTTTCACTGAAATCTCACAATTGATTCTTTTCTCCCAGCTGGATCTGCAGTCAATCAAAGTAGGAAAGAATTTGAAGGGTGTTTTTTGGTTTTTTTTTTAAATATCAATATTTTAAGCTTTTCATGTTGGGAACTGACTGAGCCTCTGCACTCTCATTAGACACTGTTTTGGCTGTAGACGGATGGAGGAGGGACTGGTGAAAAGCATAGGAAGAACGACTATTGGCACATGAGACTTAGTTCTCAGAGTCGCCCCCTAGAGATACTTCTCTACCTGACTATTTGCAATAATTAAGCGTTTCAGTCACATACCAAAAGAAGATGGTATCAATGCACCCTTGAGATCCTGCTGAAGAAAAGCTGTTCTGAGCAGCTCATCAGTTAACCACATCTGAGTGTAATCTGCTTGGGGCAACAAAGTCACCATCCACCCACTTGCATGTATCATGTCATTGAAAAAAAGGGAGTCCTGGCCATTGGATAAGCCTGAATAATCAATCCTGCAGAGCTCTTTGAAATAATACAGGGTTAATGAGGCAAATAGGACCCCTCTGGCCTGTGAGTCCCCTTCTGATCTGTCTCGCATACCCAGGTCACATCACACTATCTCAGACAACCCACCATACTATCAGATGGTGGGATAGTCTGAGATGAGACAAGGCTGGTCCAAGGTGACCCGCAACTTCTACATCTGTGACTCTGTTAATGTGCTGGTCTCTTCATGTTTTGGAAAGGTGTTCCTCCCGTTATTTGGGTGATCAGTTAGAGATTATATCATCAAGCACAGGTTGGCGAGAACTAGGACGTTTAATAGCCATATTGAGAAACTTACAGCTGCTAATAAGAGTGAATACTTGCTTATCTGAGTCCATCTGGGCAATTGATGGTGGCAGAAACCTTACATGTCAGAGCATTCTTAGTGTTACTTTTATGCAGCTGAGTTTCACTACTAACACAGAGTTAAACTGCATGGCTTGTTCTGAGAGAATCTACCTGCTTGTTTTCTAGTTTGGAAAATTGGAAGCTTCAAAGAACACATGTTTTTCCTGGCTGTATTAGCTCTGCTCTGGACTTCTCCCTCCCTCCTCTCTCCCCCACACCGGCATCTGTTTTTCACAATGGAATGATGCTTTGTAACATCAGCAAATCTTTCTTCTTTTTTTCGGGAGAATAAATCTCCAGCAGGTGTGAACAGGGTGATGGGTGTGTTTCCACAGCACATATGGCCAGGTGGACCTGGATCTTTCAGAGCTAATTGGAGTAAGGCAGCTGAATAGCTTTGAAGACCAGGGATCTCTAGCTTTCTATCTCATGCAAACTAGGATGTTGGAGAATAATGGAACAGGCTGAAGAGTGCGTGCTTTTGTAGCTTTTTAATGCAGTACTAGCTCTTATGCCAGAGAAGTGGCTGTGGGATCACACAAGGAGTTATGGTACAAAAGACAGACAGACACTTCCTGCCCCCCAAGCTTACCCAATGGCACATGTGTTGCCTCAACTTCATATCTATGTTTAGACTTCTGAAGAACCAAATCTCTCATCTTTAATGTGAGCCAGAAGTTGAGGTCCCGTCTCACCTCATGAAATACCTTAACCCTCAAGTAGTCCTTTAATATTCAGTGGATTCTTAAAGCTTTAAGAAGTTTTAAAGAATCTGGGGCCTTGACCATAGATCCTTGGAAAACCCTAGACTCTGATGTTCCTCTTCCACAGACAGGTATTAGAACCCAGCCCTGCAGGGGCCTTTTAGTCAGCAGATAATGAACTTGATAATGGCCATCAGAAATAGTTCTTTGGGAAAATAAATTTAAAAAAAAAAAAGGCAAGAAAAATAAGAAAGAAAAGTGTGGAAGTTTACATAGTGTTGCTTAAAGGGCAAGTCAATTTTTTTATAAGGCCAGAAGAGATCATTCTTGATCTGTAATCGGGACTTGAATACAATGCAGGCCAGATTACCACTGCCAATCTCTAATTCTTAGTTTATCTTCCCTCTGTGTGCAAACTGATAAATTAGATTATCAATTTGAATTTATCAAATTTGATAATTTCACTTTCTTTACCTCCCAGAAAGTGCTGGGAGAAGACCCCATGCATATCTGTGAAGTCTTCTGAGATTCAATCAGGTGGGACAACAATACAACCTGTTCACCATGAAACAGAGTCAGGGGTGAGGCCATCCTGAAAAAGGCAAAAAAAATCATAGTTGTTGTGTTGTGCTGTTGTGAATAAAACTGTGGCAAAACCAAGAAGAGGTTCCAAGCAAGGCAAGAAAGCAAACACTGTGCAGCTCTTCTCTTGGCCCAGCTTCAGGAAACAGTCTAGCTCAGAAAACACAAGGAATAACTCCTTTAAGGGAAGAGAAGAGGTGTGAAAATATGCAAAGCCCATGCAGGATCATTGGGATCTTCTCTTGTTACCCTAGCAATGGCATGGTATTCCAAACTTACAAATCCTGTGTTTTCCAAGAGCTGTTGCTTCTTGCATGGTGTTAACCAGTGTGAAACAGCTGTTTCCCAGCTCATTTAGGAGATCTGAGTGATGCAGGAGCAGCAGCATCTGAAAGCTGGAGATGACTAATTTGCCATTAGTAAACATAACCAATTTGGAGGCTACGTTCCCTTTCTAGCAATCCCATCCTGCCAGTCAGTAGCATATCGTCAGAGATTCTGAGTGGCAGCTAAGTGAAATTTGCAAACAATTCAACAGAATGCAGGAACATCTATTTTTGTCATTGGCTATAAGGGCACATCCCCATGAAGTAGGAACCTGAAACTTTATTGAAGATAGCCAGCTATTCTGGAGAACTGATATGACACACAAGAGATTTTTCCAAGGAACAAGAATGCTTCTTGCCTGGCACATTTGGCTGAAAATCCAGACCTATGTCTTTGGTTGGGTGAACCGTGAAAAGCTTTGGAGAATGAGTCTGATAGGCCTTATCTAGCTACCCTGTTGTGCTTTGGGAGCTTGGGGCAACTATCTGCATGAATGGAGTGGAGACACATAGGGGAAGGCGTGGGGTCTTCCTTCAGTTTGAGTGCAGTAGGAAGGAAGACAGGGAGGTGTGTTTGGAAATCCAAGGGCAGGTATAGCAGTGGGCAGCAAGCACATTTAAGGAAAAATATGAGAGCTGTGAGAGTTAGATGAGACTTAGGGGGTAATGGAAGAGGGGAGGGGAAAGCCCTTTTGCTTGGGACATGCAAAAGTGAACTTACAAAGAAGGAGATATGTCTCAGAGATTCCTTCTGCTGTTGCAAGGTTGGATCTTCAGATGCTGTTGGCATTGGATAATTCTTTAAGTTTACAGGATTAATCATGTGTAGGTGGGGATAATCCTGAAGGTTTCTGATGCTGACGTGACTTACACTAAATGGAAACCCTCATCCTGGATTCTGTGCCAGAAACTCACGCTTGCGTAGCTATTTTGGACTAGTCTTGCATTTGGGCAGATTAAGTTCTACAAGCAAGTCTTTGCCATTTTTTCCTTGCTCTGGTTTCTAGTATATACCAGAGACATCTGAGTACTTGATTTCTTGGGGAAAACAGGCTTTTATTTCCTAAGTCCTTTGGAATTTTGTTCCAAGGTAGGAAATGTGAAAGACTGCTTCCTTTAGGAAGTAATCTTTGAAACATCTGAGAATGAATGTATGCCTGGCATTCAGCAGGTCAAACCGTAGCAGGTTTGTGACTAGATCCCAGGTGCTGTGCCTGCTGCTTGGTTTGATCAGACTAATAGCCCCAGGTAGGAAGAGCGCCCTGGGCAGGAGAGGAGCAGTACATACTGGTTCATGTGCCTAGTGTTTCCTAATCTCAGAGCAGTTCTGAAGGAGGGCAGAGGCTCTACAAGACCTTTAGTGGAAACTCTCAAATGAGACAGTCTCAAGTAACTCCTCTCAAGCTACTGAGTTATGTTGTTTAAAATCACTTAAACTTCTGGTCAAGGTCATGCTTCCTCTTGAAGTTCATCTGTGATTCAGACACCTAGTGTCTATCCAGAAAGTCCTGCCCAGTAGTTACCCTCTCTTTGATCCCTGTATGATCATTCTTTGTCCCTGTCAGGTGTGAAGAGACCTCTGGAGAGGCCATCTCCTGTTCCAGGCTAGACAGTTGCCTGAGGTTTACTCCCTAACATGCCTCCAGGCACCTCTTAACCTTGACTGCCACCTGCAGCAGTAGAAACAGTCCATTCTATACGCACCCTGTGTGGGCTCAGTGCAGAAGCAGCTCCTTTGTCTGGGTTATGGTCATGCTGGTCTGGAGTCCTCCTCCAGATTACCACTTGCTGTTCTTCCAGGCTTTTCGTCCTCTTCAGTCACTTCTAATCCAGTTCTTTTTAAGGTGCCTTAGTCTAAGTTTACTGATTATAAATCCACCCTCCTGAGATTCTTCCTCCCTCAAATTCTGTTTGGGAGGATTTCCTGCAACACTGTGACCCTTCTTTACTCCATTATCTATCTTGCTTTTCTTTGTGCAATGTGTGTGCTTTTCTTTGTGCATTTGTTAGTGTTAGTGGAAGTGTTAGTGGAAAGCCAGCTTTCTTTTTCAAATTCATTATTTGCTTTCTAGTCAAAATAAATTATTTCTATTTAATAAAAACAGTTTAGCATTATGTAACAATTTAGGACTTGTCATCTCATATGAGGTGAACTTGCTTGACTGTTGTAGATAGCATACTTTGCTGAATTAGCCCTTTAAGTCAGATGTTTCCGGCTCCCAGCCCTCCATGTTCATGTGATGTCTGCAACCAAGTGACTTGATTCCTGAGGTTAGAGATGAGCATCAAGTTTAACCAGCATTAACCTCTATTTACTTGAGCAAATAGAAAGCTCTCAAAACTCAGGCCTCACGCTGTGTGGGATCCAGTATGGCCTTGGTCGTGGAGATAACTTACAGGAGCTGTTCTCTGTTTAGGAATACCGGCTGGACTGATCCTGGGTTATGTTTGTTCGGGCTTTGTACAAATCACTCAATCTCTTTGTGTCACCATACTCCTTTCTGAACTGGTGCTAATAATGATCTTGGCACTCTCAGCTGATGCTAACTACTGACAATGTGTGAAGCACTAGTTTTTCTGACTATAGTTTTTATATGACATAGGTCTTAAAGCACTGCCATTGTAGACTGCCTAGAACAACTCTAGAATGGAGTTCAGTAAATGCAATAGCAGGGACGGGGCCCTTGAGATGCCTTTCAGGCTTGTGTGTAAAGGTACAGTTACCAAATTTAATTCTGTAGGGTGACCAATCTCACATTCCACCACTGAAAAATTTATTGTGTGCAGGTATATAAAAGGGTGGAAAAGAATGGGGAAGAGTATTGAGGAAGCTGGAGATTATTTTTTTCAGAGATGTTTTGTTTCGTTTTATTTTTAGGATGGAGAATCTCTATGTCAACCGTTTCATGCACATGTTCCAGTCCTCCTGGAGTGATTTTGCAGATTTTGAGAGGATCTTTGTCAGAATCAGCAACACAATCTCTGGTGGGTTTGTCAGCATTTGCTCATGTTTGCATCATAGAATGACTAATTAG
Source organism: Haliaeetus leucocephalus (assembly GCF_000737465.1). Lineage (NCBI taxonomy): Eukaryota > Metazoa > Chordata > Aves > Accipitriformes > Accipitridae > Haliaeetus > Haliaeetus leucocephalus. The sequence goes on from NW_010972604.1 coordinate 1,797,890, forward strand.
TTGTCTGGTACGTATCTGATTAGAATGCAAGTGGCTGACCCGCACTTCTGCTCTCCTATGATTTTTCATAAATAAAGTGTAATCTCAGACTGCTGATCACACCAGCAGCCTGCAAGACCAAAAAGTGAAACTAAGACCTCACACAAACTAAAATTACTGGGAATCGCTCAGTGGCCTTCTCTGTCCTGAGCTGTACTGGAGGTCAGGCCAGTTGGGCATCTTAGTCCCTTTTGGCTTTTAGAAATGTATTTTCAGATATGTGCAAGTCTCATAGGATAAATTTTCATAAGTATCTTGCATCTAAACCTAGAGATAGCTTAGTGGGAGCGCTTTTCAGAGCATATTATCTTTTATAGCATTTTTGAATGCTTCTTGACCCTGTCCCAACAAGGGAAGGGTACCACTACCTCAGTTCTGCTGTCATAACCTCACCTGTAGCTCCCCTCAGTCAGTTCTCATGGGCCATTTGTGTAATGATATATGGGGCAGCTCAAATGCTTTTCAGTGGAAAATTTTTCCCAACGGGGGTCATTTTGACAGAATTCATTTAAGGCATGAAAGCCCATGTTGTTAGGCCAATAGGGTTGCAAAGAGCTGGGGATGACCTGAGAGCTGTAACTCTTCACTTGGTCCTGCTGCAGCCAGGACAGGCTGTCAGACCACAACCTGAGGAACAGTGATTCTTACGGGAAATTAGCATGAGCTAGGCCTGAAAAGGCTTGTGGCATTTATCCAAAATGTCATCTCTTTTAAAAAATGTGTCAGAATTAGTTGTGCATACTGCATTAAATGTCCTGCTGTGCTTTCCATTTTATACTTGCATCTTCTTACTAGAAGACAAAAATCCCTCTCTAAGAGTGTGAGTTTCACTTTTGTATTCAGGGCCATTCAGTTTCTGCAGTATCTTTCATACTGTTAAAAACTCCATTGATGTAGTATTAACATATCAAAGATAAAATTTCTTTAACCCTTTTCAATGTGGAAATCTGAGCAGTTGCTTGAAAATGCACTAAAAAGAATTGCAGGCAGACATGGGTTTTGAAGTTTGTGGTGTCAGTTCTGTAAAGCAGGGCTGGGAAGCTTTTGATTTGTGAGCCAGACCCAATCTTCCACTATAGCCCATGATTACATTATTTTACTTTATTTTACCGTAATATTGGATATAATAGATACACAGTGTGTGGCTCCACAAATGTGTGTGAATAGCCTGTTCAGACTCTGCAGAGTTCCTCCTGCTCTCAAGTTTTGCTCCTCTTCAGGCTGCCTAAGGACCAGTTAACAGAAATAAGAGTAATTTCTGCGGTCTTGGGTATAAAATAAAGCACACGAGGTGGCCAGAGCTATTAAAAACTAATTACAGCATTTTTTTACACTTAATAAGATTGCTTCCTAAAACTTTTAATACAAGAATTAGATATGATCTACAATTAATTTAATTAATAACATTTCCATGCTCATGAGGAAAGCTCCAATTCTGTGAGTTTTAAACGTTAAGCATCAGTCTCAGATACATTAATGCAATTCTGAATCTGCTTATTTGCAAGCCTTGGCAGAAACAAGGCTAATGGAGAAGGTCATTCAAGGCATTTTTCAGTCATGAAGTTTCTGTCCAAGGTGATGAGTCATTTTTTGCTTGGTGTAGACTTCAGATACAGCTCCAGACTCATTATGCAATTGACAGAGATGATGTAAATGTCAACTTTAAGTAAACTTAACTTTTTTCCGCTCTGTTAGAAAGCATTGTGAGTTTTGAGACTTTTTTTTAATTATTACTGCATTCCTTCAGGCCTATCTTTTTCATCCTTTCACTCTTTGAAGAAAAATAAATTGCTTTCAGAAGTTCTCCCTTATCTGAAAATAGGCATCAGTGGAAAACTGTACTTGCTTCATTTTTCCCCTGAAGACACCAATGGGATTTTTCACATTTAATCATGTTTTTTCTGACTCTGAATTTGTAGGCTGAAGTTGCGACACGACATTACGAAACAGAACACTGCAATTGTGGGAAACATCCGGTAGTACTACATATGCAACAGTAAAGAGATGGAGTACCCCAAACTGTATTTTATTAAGAAGAGATGTTAATCTGGGTTTACATTAGCAATTGGAATATAAACAGAGGAAAATAAATGTTAAACAAGCAAAAGAAAAAAATGAGCAGTTTTACTGAGTCAAAGTCAGACCCCTTCTCCAGGTGTCCCTCACCCAGCTCCACCTAAGAGAACTGCTCCAGCCACTGCTGTTCTTTCCCTACCCACATTGCTCTGTATTTCTCTTCTCCTGCCTGTGCCATCTTTTCTGGACTCATCCCTCTGTATTGTATACCCTGAGAATTTGAAGAGTGAGATTTAAATATATCATGGAAGACCTGACAAGGTGGTCTGCAGATGGAGAGAGTATTTTTCATAGGAGTGGAATATTTTACTCCTCATTGCTTCTGTACATGGAGAAACAAATTATTATCAATTTAATTCTTCTCAAAGTGAAAAGCAAAGATTATATTGTCCATTTAACTTAAGTGATTTTTCTTAAAATTCTATGGCACCTTTTGAAGCCTTTTCTTGCTACTTTCTTTAGTCAAAGTTGCAGTGCAGTATAACAAAAAGTGGGGAGGAAAGGAGGAATCCTACAATGCGGTAGGATATTGATGCAGTGCAGTTATTGATACTCCAGGCTTGGTTTTCCTTTAGAATATGTGATGCAGCACTGGAAGGAAGATTTTATGTTTGGCTACCAGTTCCTGAATGGATGCAATCCTGTGCTGATCCGGAGATGCACAGAGATACCCAAGAAGTTGCCAGTGACTATGGATATGGTAGAATGCAGTCTGGAGAGGAACCTGACCCTGGAGGAGGAAGTGAAGGTACGGCTCTGAGTCAGGTTGGACTCCATCTGTTCCTTCTCATATCCTCTAACCTGCAAACCCTGTTCTAACTGCCTTCAGCCACATCTCCTCTCTTTAGGCTGTATGGTTGATCATGGCAAAGCCAGTTGTCTCTGCAGACTGGCAACACTTCTGCTGACTGTTTTCTCCTGCTGTCCTGGAGTTGCAGGCCATGCCTTTCTCTAAGTCCAATCAAAGAGATGTCACCAGGAGGTGAACAGTCCTTTTCAGCAGTTTCCTCTGAAAGGTTAGGGATCGACCTACTGCCTCAGAGGGGAAAAGTGCCTCTCCCTTTCCTGGTAGGGTCTTACCCTGTTGTCACCTGCAGAGTTGAACTAACATACTAAAGAAGGGTTTGCAAGGATGGTGCTTTGCTTTTGTTTGTATGATGAGCATGGGGGTCTCTTCAGCTGGCAGTGTGAAACTTGTTTGCATCTTAGTGTCACTGTATGAATGCCAAATCAGACTCAGCAGACACAAGGCAGGTAGTTTGTGTAAAGGTGCTTGCTGTCTCAATGGCATCATCCCTGAGCCACCATGAGCAAGGGGTGGGCTGGTGGCCGCTCATAACCACAGGGCACAAGCCAGCCTTTGGCCAAGACTTCCTAATCTTTGTTCTGAGCCTTGCTGCTTGCACTCTGTTAAACCACATCATGCTTTTTTTCCCCCCCCCCCCCCTCAGCAAGGAAACATTTTCATTGTGGACTACGAGCTGCTGGATGGTGTGGATGCCAATAAAACAGACCCGTGCACAATACAGTACTTGGCTGCACCCATCTGTCTGCTGTATAAGAATCTGGAGAATAAAATTGTACCCATTGCAATCCAGGTGGGCTTACTATCAGGGTCTTTAAAGGGACACATTGCTTGTTGTCTCACCTTAAACACGAATGACTTGGGGTTTTGTATTCTTTTTATATCTTTCAGCTTGGTCAAGAACCTGGGCCAGACAATCCCATATTCCTTCCTTCAGATGCCACATATGACTGGCTGCTAGCTAAAATTTGGGTTCGCTCATCTGATTTCCACATCCACCAGACAGTGACCCATCTCTTACGGACACACTTAGTCTCAGAGGTGTTCAGCATAGCTATGTTCCGGCAGCTGCCTGCTGTACATCCCCTCTTCAAGGTTGGTTCTTGCATGAAGGGATGTATGTGAGTCAGGGAGGTTATCGCATTAGTTTGACAAAGCAAAAGGAAGTCCTGATGATAGTTCAGCTGAGATAGTTTGGCTGGCTGCCCTGCAAGGCAACATACAGCTAAGCCACCAGAACTTCCAGGACTTCAAACATTACACCTGATTGCTGTTGAATTCAGTCAGAGAGTTTGCCTTCTTTCATTGTTCATCCCATTTCACAGCTCTTGGTGCCACACATGCGGTTCACAATAGCCATCAATACCAAAGCCCGAGAACAGCTTATCTGTGAATGTGGCCTTTTTGACAAGGTAAGTAATCCCGTTTGTGAATCTTCATTATTCTTCATGATTCTGTATGGTTCCTTTACCATCACATATTGCCTTGTTTCTTTACCTTTCTACTAAGGGGCAAACATAACTAATATCACCTGAGAAACTGGCACACAGAACTGATACCGTGGTGTGCTAAAGATGTTATCTTTTAACTCTAAGTAGCCAATTCAGAACTGGTCAATGTCAGTAGTGAGTCAATATCTCACTTACTCATAGCTGATGTGGCTTTGGGGTTTGAGTATAGGAGTGCAAGGTAACATAATATGCACATACATCCCTGCACATATATGCACACAGTTAAGTCCCCAATTTCTTTTAAGTACTCAGTTATTCATCTTGGGGCAGGGTGGTGAGCAAAAGAATTTGTGATTGCAAAAGGAAATTTGCATCAGAGAAAGACGTGTAGATAAGATAGATTTCTAAGCCCACAAGTAGTGGGTGTAGATTCCAGCCTGTCTTCTTGAATTGCCATAAACAGCAGATCTGCAGATCTGCTAGGATTAAAATTCAGCTTTTGTCTGAGTCAGTAAAACATAGCCATATATCATGGACTGTGGTGCAGCTTTTAGGTCAAATCTGAACATCTAAACCTGACTGCACTGGTATTTAACATGTGCCCAGCCCTTCCTCCCATGGCTCCCCGAGAAATGGCAGGCTGCATCTAGGAACCGCAACAGGTTGGCATGCAGCAGTGTCTGTGACAGGATGCTAGCAGCAAATGGGAAGTTTGTGGAGCTTTCAGAAGCCCTTTCAAAGAGGGAGCCTGTGTTTCAGGACAACTCTGTCCTCCTTACACCTCTGGCACCAGACAAAAAATAGCATCCATGCTGCAGAGTTTTTCACCCAAGGAGAAAAGAGAGGTTAAATCCAGGCACCTTCCTTGTCTTCTGTACTCCACTGCTGACTGTGGAGACCTGGCAGGCACTCCCATCCCTTTGAACAGAAGCATAATGTCTGTACCCCATGCATGTGGGATGAGTGTGTGGCCAGTGGGGAGCCTGGGGTTCCAGAATTTGTTGGTTCCAACGTAGATGCACAACCAGAGGACTATAAGTGTAAGCTGACTATTGTTACAACACTAGCATCATATGCTATAGAAAAGCAACATTTGGGAGCTTTTGTGCAGTGATTATCTAAAGAGATTTGCAGTCCTGTTTGTTGTGGACATGCTGCGTTTTCCAAAAGTAACGTATACTGAAACTCTGGCCAATCCTCATCAGTAGCCACCCAGCGGGATTGATCTCCTGGCTTAAATCCCAGGATGGCTAACGGTAGCCTGCATCCCTAAACACTTTCTCCTAAACCACTCTGTAGCAGCCGTGGGTGTTTTAGCAAAAGTCCTGTTCTAACACACTCGTGGCTGCCTTCCTTCCTTCATACACATGCTGGTTCTGGAGCATAGGGCTGGCAGAAAGTGCTTTGGGTTTGATACTTCAATGTTGCTGTACTTTATTCCATTATAAGCAGATGCTGTACCTGTGGAGAAAATGTGGATATTAACAGTGATTCATGGGAGAGGTATGAAATCTGTGATGTCAAAATGCACAGTTGCGGTAGACCTCTGCACTTCGGTACTTTTTTTGTGTGAAGATGTGGTTTTCTCCTTGAAAAACAGATTCACCAGCATTTTGAATAGCATCTCCTGCGAATTTGGAGAGCCAGTCTCAGCAAAAAGTGAACATAATCTCCTACTGTTCCTGTCTTGCCATTCTTCCTACAGGCAAATGCTACAGGTGGAGGAGGACATGTACAAATGGTGCAGAAAGCAATGAAGGATCTGACTTATAGCTCCCTCTGCTTCCCTGAGGAGATCAAAGCTAAAGGGATGGACAGCAAAGAGGATGTCCCCTACTACTATTACCGGGATGACGGCATTAAAGTTTGGGAGGCTATAAAGAGGTAAGAGACCGTAGGTCTAGAAATGGCTAATAAAGTCACTGTCACAGAGACACAACTTCATTTTCTCTCTGATCACTCTGCTCTTCATCACAACCTTGTGAACAGCACCTGGGCTGTTTAGTCATGTGGTGCCTTTTCAATCCAGCGTATCTCATCTGAGGAAAAATATATAGTCAAGCACACACCCTTGTTAATTCCTGCTTTTTTCAGCCCTGTTTTCTTGCATTCTGTATTTCAGAGGCCCCTTTATAAGTATGTACTCTTCTATAGGATTTCACAGAGCTTAGTGAGTTGGAATTTAGCCCTGCAAAGGGAATTTAATTAGCTTTTTGGTTTTAGCTATGCACAAACCAAGAGAGAACCCAGCTCTCTGAGCCAGGCACATGAGCTCACCAAGGTTCTTGTGGAGTGGAAATGTAATCTTGGCTTGCATAAGAGTTGTGTCTTGAAACTCAATAAATTAGGCATTAACTGATTTGAGCAAAACCCTTCTTAAAATGCCTTAAAATTGCAAGGCCCGAGTTTTTTCAGGAAGGGCAGCAATTCTGAGTCAGGAGAGGTACTGCAACGCTGCTCAACCACACCAACGTGGCTCCTTTTCAGATATGAAACACTGCCTCAGAATGGAATGATTCATATGTTTTTTATTCTACAGTGGCATTTCATTTAACAAACATATTTTTGCATGGCATAAGTTGCTTGCTAATATGCAGCTGTTTCTGGTCACATGGCTTTTGAAAAGCATGTTCATTAAAAATCAGATCTTTTATGTACACAAAGTAGGGGGTTTATAATGCAAGCATAATGTTTAAAGTGTTGGGTACATCTTTGTCTCCTGTGTTTTCTCTGTGTTTTGGCAAGGGGTTATCTTGCAATATTTCCTGCAATTGTTAGTGCCCATTTGAGAGGAAAGGAAGTTATAACTTTTCTGTGGTTGTTTTCTTGATGTAGTCCGGTTTTTGTCCCTATTCTCTTTCCTGTGTTTTCTTTGCTGATTGAGATATGCCTTTTCAAATACCAGGTAGTACTTAGGAAACTCAATTTAGTTTGACTGTTTGTGGATGTTAACCTAACTGGAGGAAGGTGTTACACTGCCTCAAGCTGAGAGATCCTTCCTAAGTGAATAATTTGGTTTGTAAATGGCATGGGCAGTACTCTTTTGAGTGTGTGATATCCTGACTCATGAACCCATGGTCATGCATGTGTCTAGTCACCATGAATCTCCTACACTCTGCAGGGGTGTCAGTCTCCACTCTTTTGATGAAATAACTTCTATCCCCAGCAGTGCTTCACATGTGGTAGGTGGCCTAGACTTAAGAAAGCTGATAAGGTTGTCCCTATAGAAACAACGAGGCTCACATGGCAAATTTTTAAACCCCTTCTTTAATAGTCAGCTTCTTATTTCTGATCTAACTGCAGATAGACATTCCAACCCAAAAAGCCTCATCCACAGTTCACATACTGATCTATATTTGCATGGAAGGGGGTCTAAAATACTGCCGTTGTGTAAGAGAAGGATTGCCTTCTGTATGCATTTGGCACAGGTGCCAGGTTGTGGATGTAGAGCTCATGCAGGGCAGCTTTATCTCTGCACGTTGCAGGGTTTTTCTTTTCCTTTGGCTTCCTCTGGAAGCCAAAATTACTTAAACTCTTGGTTTTTATGCAGTTGTTTGTCTGCCTCAATAGCAACTCTTGACCTGGTTGGCTAGTAGAAACCACATTGACAGATTTGTAACGGTCTCCAAATTGCAATAAATTGATAGCTTATTAGGGGAGAAATCTGTACTGGATAACAGTTCTTAATCCCATCAGTCAGCTTCTGCAGTCAAATGTTTCACCCTCTGGGTTGTTGTCAAAATATTTAGCGAGAGATTATAGACACCTGCAGAGCTAACAGAATATCTCAGCATAGCTCAGGTAACCAGTCATTCAGTCATGAAATGCAAAGCTTCAGGAAATCAGGCTTACCTATTTTTACTGCTTTCAGAACTATTTCTATTACCTTAGTAACCAAGAGCCTTTCTTTCTGAGGTGAGTTAGCCTGGGAAGCTTTTATAGAAAGAGGGATTTTGAGAAGAGGAACTGAACAGGGAGGAGATGTCTGCTGTATGCAGTGGGTGTAGGAAAAATATCTAGACCTCTTCTCCCCAAGAGAAGTTTCCTGGGCTTTGGAGTATGCCACTTGGGTTTTGTAAAAAGGATGTGCGGTAGAAGGCGATCAACTATTTGAATGGTATTCAGGAGCAGCTTTGGAGTATCCCACATACTAGGGATATGCCAGTATCACAATTTGGGAATCCCTGTTACCAGTGTGAGAGCCATGTGGATATGCCAGGGGGAGTCTGCCTTAAGTGAAGAAAAGTGATGAGAGAGGTCTGGGCAGGAGCAAAGCCTCAAATAAGAGAATAAAGCATACAGGACTGTTCAGGGGAAGCAGTGTGGTCCAGCATCTTTTTGTTGGGGGAGGAAGTGATGCTGCAGTCAGAGATGAGTCAAAGTTGCCTCTATGCATTCCCACTGCTTGTGGGAAGGAGGTAGGAGGGTGCTGAGACCTGTTCTTGCCCTTCTCTCTTTCCCCGTGCAGCATCTGCAAGGTCAGTAGAAGGTCTTCAGGGAATGACAGGCTTGCTTTCTCCTTTTTGTTTCGTCTTGTTCATTTGTTACTGTGTCTGCAGTTTTGCAGAGGATGTGATTCAAATCTACTATGAGAGTGACGAGGTGGTGTGTGAGGATGTGGAGCTCCAGGCCTTCGTCAAAGACATTTACGTCTATGGGATGAGGGGCGTGAAGGCCTCAGGTAACGTATGATGGCCCAGCCAGGTCTGCAGCTTGTCAAGTCCCTGCTGACAGCAATGCTGCATGCACAGCATGCCTTGGACTGTTGGAGACCCTCTCCCTTCTTGGCCCAAAGATGCTCAGTTTTATGGGTGAGACCCTGGATCAGGCCCTCCCTCCCTCAGGAGACAGGTCCTTCCTTTGCCACAGATTCTCACCATGATCTTGGGCAACTCATGTAATCTCTCTGTACACTGGGGGTTGGTCCTTTGATCTTGTCTGCTCATGCTTTAAGCGTTAGGGGAGGGGCTGTCTGTATGTGCTGTTGGAACCACCACGCAGACTGATAGAAATCACAAGGAGCAGCGAGACCCCCTTGAATCCTCTCCTCCAAACCTTGCATGAAATAAGAACAAGAACCTCCCCAGGAGTATATTGCTACACTTTGCATTTGTTCAGCATCGGTGTCATCGTTGAGCTGTTCTTCTCTCTTCAAGAGAAGATACCCATAATTATTTCCAAGAAATACTTTCTTTTGCTCTGTCTCCTCTCACTGCCTCTCATTTCTTGCAAACCATTACTTGGCTGTGGGAGCTCTCACCCATAACATGGCTCTATTCTCCCACCTGAGTTAACACTCTCCTGCCTTTCCCTAAAGATGTTTTTTTCTTTCACTCACATTTTGTCCAAGAAGGTTTTCAGGAATTTATACAGGTGGGTGGGGATTCTTCATACTGTCCTGACTGATTTCCATCTGGAAGCACCTGTTGGCCAGTGATTTGGGGCAGATGGCTTTGGCATTGCATGCACACATATTTGTGTGTGAGACCTCCAGGCAAAACTATGATGTTTCCACTCATTACCAGTATGCACTGGTATATAACAGCCTCCTGGGCTCTACCTGCCTGGACAAGCAAAGGATTGGGGGACACCTAGTTGCTATCATTTTTGCTTATCTAGTTGTCTCTTAGGAAAAGCTTAGAAATGGCCTGCTAGTAGGAACTTCATGCCTGACCTAAGCATCTTTGTATGGGACAAGTACTGACCCTTTCCAGGGCTACAGCTGGGGTGGGACACTCTAAGCACCACTGGTGGCAGGACTGCCACTAAAGGGGGAAACCTGCCAGGCTTGCAGCATCCCTGTCTGTACTGCTGCCACTCCAAGGGCTGGGGCAAAGAGCAGGGGGTCTTGGCTGGTCTGTAAAGAATGGAAGGAGGATGAATGGGGGAGGCTGTTGCACCCGGGCCCCCCCCTGCAGTCTCCATTCCTGCCCTGGGAGGGCTGCTCTGACTGGGAGCATGCCAAGCCCCTTTAAAGATGAGCACAATGTGCTTAGGATAGCAGGACGCAGGAGGGGATGGTGCATCCTCTCCTCTTCAGGCTTGGTGGCTGGCCAGAGCTACCATGTGCCTCTTCCCCCTCTCAGGTTGAGTTCACGTCTGCATCAGGTTGGTGGTGAAGATGTGAAGCAGCTGGCACAGGCAGTCTGAGCAGGGGCAGCTCACCCTAGGGTGCTGACAGGTCTCTAGGTATCCTGGGACCTGTGGTCACATTGGGCTGGGATAGGGAGTACGGCACAGGAATGTGATGTAGTGGGGATAGGAGAGATACAGGCTTGGGGATGCTTTGGTAGCAAAATATTTCCCTAGTCCCTGAGTATTCCCTTCTTTCTTTGTATAGCTCCATTTGATTATTCCCCTTCAAAGACAGCTTGATGCAACTACTTCTGTTCCTCATTCTGTTGTTTCTCTTTCAGAAGTTCTCATTTCCTCACTTCCCATTTCAGCAAATAAGCTCTCCCTGCACTTGCCCTCACAGTGCACTTGATCTCTGAGCCTCGGGCCTTTATAAATACAAGCACATGGTTATTTGCTCCTTGGCATGAACCTTCCCTGCTTGCACTGCAGACTGAAGAAAAAGAGAGCATCTGAGGCCCCTGCCCTGTGGACTCTCTGTGTTCCTTGCTACAGGGTAGGTAGGGTGAGAGGACAAGGATACAGTATTATTTAAAGGTGTAATTATTTTTTGCTTTTCCCTTAAGGAACGCCACATACTTTGCAAACAGTGGTGATGCCTCACAAACCTGTATGAGGTAAGGCAGGATCACTCTGTTTTTTACGGCTGGACAGCCAAGACACAGAGAGGTTGAGTAGCTCCTGTTAGACCACACAGCAAGATTCAGAAAGAGAATTCCCTGCTCTTCCCTGACTGCTGCACAGTCCTCTAACTCATGCCTTTTGAGTAGCTGGTTACCACTGGGTTACTTCATAGCTGGGTTACTTAAGCTTTTCTTCTCCCTCATTTAGGGTTTCCTAAGATGATCAGGACACGAGAGAAGCTAGCAGAATATCTCACAGTGATAATATTCACCACATCGGCCCAGCATGCAGCTGTGAATTTTGGTCAGGTAGGAATTTCTGGGAAGACTGTTCTTCTTTCTGGGCTAGGAGGTGCATCTACCAGGGCAAAGTCTGAGAAATGGTTTTAGGTAGATGTACAGACATTACATTACTCTTTCTCATCAAAATAACTGCAGAGCCATCTGCAAATCCCCATGAAGCCTGTGGAAACTGAAGTATTTTGGAAGCTGAGAAAGGCATTTTGAGTCCTAAATATGTACCAAAGCTCAAATTTAGGGATTCTAACTTGTATATTTTAGTTTTAGTGATTTTATTATGGGGAACAACTTTTTTAAGCATTTAAATGGGTTGCTAAGACCTCTTTCAGAAATGGTGAAGGGTTCAGATGCACATTCTAGCTACCATGCTTTCCAGACATCACCTGAACTGCCTGGATATGATATGTGCTGGTAGTCTGTGGCACATCCTGCAATGAAATGCAATGACTTATGCTAAGTGGCTTTACTTTGCATTTGCTGTGAATGCATGCATGGGTGACTACTGTGGGTTGCTGTTGTAAGCTGTGCTAATTTGGCAGTGTGCCTGTGCCAAAGCAGCATACATCCCATCTTCAGATGTGGCTTAGGGAACATGTGCAGCGCAGCTCAGTGCTGTGACTGCAGTCCATGTAGCTGCATACACCATCTGTCTTTGAGTTGGTGCAGCTGCCTGTTTCCAACAGCTCAGTTCCAGCAGTACAGATCTAGCTGGCCTGATGGAGCATTTACCAAGGGTCCTGAGTTAACTAGTTCAAAGCTGCCTTGCACATCTGCAGGACCTCCACTTCTACTTTCTGCAGCAACACAGACAAGCCTCTACAAGGTAAAGTCTCATTGAAGTCAGTGGGATAGAAGTCCAGATCTTCAATGATATCTAGATACTTAACCTCCACTGACATACATTGAAATTGATGCTCCCTCTGACATACATTGGTGTACATAGAAATTTGAAGCAGTACATCTGTGAGGATCAAGGCTTTGGTCATGTGTGGTCATTCAAAAGCACCAATGTGCTTAATATTCCCAATGCATGGAAAGGGCATTGCTGCTCATTTCTTGAGTTTGCAAGCCAACTGGCAACTTTGAGCTTCCTCTATGATGTTTAATGTGTCACATACTGATAGCCTGTGTTATCCCTGCCTGCCTTTACTGACATATATCTACCCTGAAACTATAGTAACAGCTTGCCTTTCAAATGCTGTTTCTTCCAACATCAAGGCATTTTGGAAAGCAGACTTCACAGCCAGAAGAAAATCTCTTTGTCAGTCTGTATTGAACAGAGTTTCTTCACTGAGTGGATGGTTGGTCACTGGAACAGGCTCCCCAGGGAAGTGGTCATGGTGTCAAGCCTGTCAGAGTTCAGGGAGGATATGGACAATGCTCTTAGTCATATGGTTTAGTTTTAGGTAGTCCTGTAGAGAGCAGGGAATTGGACTCAGTGATCCTTATGAGTCCCTTCCAACTTGAGACATTCTATGATTCTATGAGCTTTTTTTTTTGTCACATGTTCTGGCTTCAGGCATGGATGATCTCACAGATATGGAGGGAGACCATCTTTCCTATGGCAATTATTCCCAAACACATCCCACATCACTCTCCATGTTGACCCTCCTGTCCATCCCTGCAGCTCAGGATCCCTGGAGCAGGTCTAGAGCCAGGTGTCGAATGAACCCACACTATTCCTGTGCCACATCCGTGACCAGGCACCTCTGCAACTATTCACTTCTAACCTGTCATTACAAGTGATTAAGACATCTCCCAGCCTCCCCCTCAGGAAATCCTGTCTGTTCAAGTACCACTAAGAAACCATCTCTTAATATTGTCCAGGCTATTAGGGTTTAGCAGGGAGCCTTCAGAGAATGAGAGGTGGAATTTGGCATGCAGAGGATCTTCAGCCCATCAGCAAAAGGGTCTTCAGCCATGGGAAAAAATGGCAGAGAGAGGGCTGAGGGTAGGAGGAAATGGCTATGCATTGGAGAGAACAGATTGAGGACAGTGTAAGCATGGCACACAGCTGAGATGGGACTTTTCTTCAGGCAGGGCAGGGGATATGTATGAAGGTAATGAAAAAGTGCTTGGAAAAGAAAGAGTTATGGTAAGCGCAGCATCTCAGATGGCGGCAAAACTTGGGCTCATATCTGAGGCAAAATGAGACATCACCATCCCACAACACTAAAGCTGGCCAGAAGTGATTCTGAGTTCCCAGTCTGGCACTCACCATGGGCACATCCACATGCCATATTCCATGATGCACCAGCATCCTTTGCCCCTCTTACTGCCTGACCACAGTACTGTGGGCATGTTCTTAGAGCAAATTTTGCAGAAAAGAGCAACTGGAGAAAAGGAGATTTTATCAATTATAGATTTTTTTTATCAGAGGTTGCCTCAGATTATCAGAAGAGATCTTTGTTTAATAAAATAGCTAAGTCCTTAGCCTGGCTGGTGAATCTGGGCCATGTGGCCCATGCATGTGGTTAGCAGAATAACTACTCCTATTTAGACAATCCAACTCTCTCCCTTGCGAGATCCTGAGAAAGACAGTCGGGACTTCCTTGTCTCCTTCAGACCTTCTCTAGAGCACCTCTCTGTCCTTTAGTTCATATCTTCTCTTTCTGAGAGGCTCATATTACAGAAGCAAACTCCCTGGTGTCAAGACTCCTGATTTTCTTTGCAGTGTTCCTAAATACCAGCCACTGTAGCTTTTCACTGTGCTCTCTTGCTTTGTTGTGCAGTATGACTGGTGTTCCTGGATTCCCAATGCCCCACCAACAATGCGCCACCCTCCTCCGACAGAAAAGGGGACAGTCACCATCGAGCAAATTGTGGAGAGTCTGCCAGACAGGGGACGTTCTTGTTGGCATCTTGGAGCTGTCTGGGCCCTGAGCCAATTCCAGGACAATGAAGTAAGTCGACCTCCCTTCCCTACGTGGTGGAAATGTAGGTGAGACAACAAGGGCCGTGGCAAGACCACACAGACTCACAAGATTGTAGTGCTGCTCTGTTCTTTACTTTACCATGTTTGCCTTTCTGTGGAGGGATATCAGTGGTGTGGGTTTACCCTTGTTCTGCCTGGTGTAAATCAACTCTGAGCAAGAAGTCATATTTTTACGCTGAGGCTGGTTTTCAGCCAAAATTAAAGTTTCTAAACCCAAGCATGGCATTGCTGAGTAAGGATGCTGGTGTGGGAGGAAGAGGGGTGCAGAGGCACATGTCGTTTTCTCCACTCCTTTTCCCAGCAGCACTGGTGGAGAAGTTACAGCACCAGTGTCCCCATGTCCTGCCCCTTTGGAAAATCTGCCCCAGTGCTATGTGCACTACAGCTGTGGCTTGTGCCTGGCTGTTGTGGAGCGCAAACAAAATAAGCCTACAGGAGGCTTTGCAAGCATGGTCTATAGCCATTTCCCTCTTGTAAAATGAGGTTGTAGGTACTTGGCTGTCTCACCCAAGGGCTGTGCCTGGAGGATGTGTTTTGAAGTCCTTAAATGGAAAATGATGGGCAGAGGGTACTTCAAATGAAGTTTCTCTTTAAGAAGAAAGCAGATTTCAGCTGGGCAGCTGGTATCATGGGAAATAGTTACCTAAAGCAGGTAATGTGCCAGTATGCATATTGGCAATACAGTATTCAGGGCACCCTTAGAGTCTAAGCTGACTAAAGCAACTGTCAGGTTGATCTTTGAAGGACAGTTTTAAGTCAACAGAAACTTCCATTGCCACTGAAAGAAGCAGACATCTTCCTTTTTCATCCCTGGCTGTTAATTCCCCTCCCATGCTGTCCTTTACTTTAGCAGCACAAATGTTTGAGTGCCTATGCAGAGATCTCATTTGGGAAGCTGATCTGGCTGACCACTAGCCTGAATAAAAGTGCTTATTTTTGAGTGGATCAGCTCCTTGCAAGTGTAGGAGATGCCACACAGACCGCCTGAACCAGCACTGCAGAAAGATGCAGGGATGGAAAGAAGCAGCCAGTGGTGGAGAGAGGATGGCACAGCATCTTTCATTGGCAGTGCCAATGTAGGCTAGCTTAAATATTGATAGTACTATTTTAATAGTAGCATTTGTGAGGCTCTGGGTGTTGTTCTGCTGGATGACATAATGTTGAAACAGAATAGCCTTCGCTTTCTCAAAGCATGATTTCTTGCTGTTTTTCAATTAGCTGTTCCTAGGCATGTACCCAGATGAACACTTCGTGGAAAAGCCGGTGAAAGAGGCTATGGCAAAATTCCGCAAGAATCTGGATGAGATCGTCAACGCCATCGCCGAGCGCAACAAGAACAAAAAGCTTCCTTACTACTACCTTTCCCCAGATCGCATTCCCAACAGTGTTGCTGTTTGAGCAGATACCCAGGAGAGTTTGGAGGCATGTAAAGCTAATGATGCTTTCCTGTTTACATATGCTTCTTTTCAATGAACTTTCAGAAATGGATAAAATAAGAAACCCACCCTCTCCATCCGAGCTGACCCATAGTCTATTTGGACTTTCAAAACAAATTTGATTATGACTGATCTTGCAGACAAAGCCTAGCTGACGACCCTCTAGGTCAAATTTGTTACAAGTTTATTTTTCCAAGATTTTTTAATTAATCTTAGAATCAGTATCCATGTTTCTGTTAGCTTTCCCTCTCCTGGTCAAAACAGCATAATCACAGATTTGCTTATCTTACTCAGTGAAAATAGTATCACAAGCAATAAGCAAGCCACATCTTTAAAATCTTTCCTATTTTTAATAGGTGACACTGGTGACATATAAAAATATAATCTTTAAAGTTTATGCATTGTTTTTAATCTGATTAAAACAAATGTTAAATATTTTCATGTCATTATCAGGGTAAAGGTAGAAGCAGAACATGTTCTTAATATAGCTGATGGGTTTTTATCACTTTCTTACTGAGTTCGTGTGAAATGAGATCGCCTGATTCACAAGAGATGAAGATTTTTTACCTACATAAACCTATATATTTTCTATGTAAAACTAGGAAGGTTTGTTTTAGCCTCTGTCAGCAGAGTTTGATGTCATTCATACGTACAGACAAATGTTTTGCTTAGCACAATGGCAACAAGTACAGACCTAGCAGCGCTTACACTTGATTTCTGTTTCATTGCTGAGACTGCTGGGTTTTGTGGATAGTTTCTTCTGTTTTGTGGGGGATGAAGAGGCTACTTTGTATAATGATAAAAGTTGTGGAGAAGGGTTAATTGGCAGCTTCTAAGAGGAATCTTTAGATTTGGCCAATTAAGCATAATTGGCATGTTCCACCTTGGTTAGAAACAACTGAGTTTTGTCTGTTTTGTTTAGAGGTGATTACATTCAAATACTTGGGCTGTGGTTAAAGTTGAGAGAGTCACTGAGATAATGAAAGCTAAAACGACGTTTGGAAAATTTAATCTTTTATGGTTTGGGAAATTTAAGAGTTGTAGTTTTGTTAATAACATTTTTGGTTTATTTTTCCCAGAATTTGTTCCTTGTACTAGCTTCACCAGCCTGCAGTGTGTTTTCTCAATACATAAGAAAGCTTCTTGTGCTAATAAAACAAAACTGAACAAGAACATCTAACTTTTATTTCTTAACTCAATATCTAATCCTGTATTTCTCAAAAAACTTGTAGGAATAAGCACAGTGTACTGTGTAGAGAAATGAAGCTCCTGCACTTTGAGAAATATAGTTATTTCTATCATTCATATGTGATTTGGAAAAGGGTATTACTAAATTATATGCCCTTTCTGTTTCATATGAAACACAGGCGTGGAAACTGATTTTAGACCCTTTACAGTGAACTGATTGCCTTTTTCTCCCTCCAGCTAAAGAGTTTCAGCAAAAATGTGGAAGGTAAGACCACTTCCTGTTATTGAGGAAGTACATTTAAGACTTCTGCATCTTCCTTTTACTGCAAACCATGAGAAGTGATGACTATAGGAGGCAAGACATGCAATTGTGTAGCAACACTGGAATAGGACCAGAGGATCAGAGACCATAACGTGCAAGCCACAAAAAAAAAAAAAAGAAAAGAAAAAGGCACAACTTCAGTGCAAAAGGCAAAAAATGCAACAAGCTGATGCAATATATCCAATATGCCAGCTGTGACTCTTGTCCTTCCCCTGCATACAGCAAATGTCTTCTTGCCTCAGCTTTCATATGATAATGATCTGCATAATATCTGTCTAGAAAACCAAATATGGGAAGAGAGGCTGATGGCTGTTCTCTTGCATCTGTTCCCTCTGCTCTAGCCTGTGGACCTGGGATACAAGTAGGGTTGATGGGAGGTTTAGGGAATTGACTGTGCAGCTTTGAAGGCTGATATTAGCAGTCCGATACAGCTGGAGGAGAGGTTGTGGAAAGAGGTAAGGACGTTAAAAGTAACACTGGCACCAGAAAGGAAGCAAATACATGAAAATAGTAAAGTGCTTACTCTTCCAGGGGTCTGGGTACACATGTTGCTGTCCCACTCCCTGCTCCCTTTTCGACTGGTCACCATCCACCAGAAAGTCATCTTCCTGTTCATGGGCCATGGGTTCCTCCCCTCCATCTTTAGCCATGGCTTGCACAGAGGTATCTCCTAAGTCATGGTACTAAGGTACGGTGTCCGCTTGCAGGATCGCTCCTAGGTGGAAATGAAAGGATCAGCAGTTTCTGAAGTGGGTCATGTACTCAGCTTTGTGATAGATATTACTGTTTGATGTGTATCGTACCATTTCTAACGTGGTTTGACAGCCAATAGCCTGCGTCTTGGCTGGATGGCTGTTCCTGCTGGCCAGTCCAAGGGAATTTTGCCTGTCTCTTCAACTCGAGCTTCCTTGCTGCCTTTTCCAATTGCAGTGATTCTCAATTGGATGGAAGATTGAACTGGAAGACTTCCCTTCAGAAAGTCCTGGCAGTAACTCAGGAGTCTCTGGCATCTCAGCCCTTCCTCTTTGTGTTTGGTCACAGGAGAGGGCACTCCAGCTGTAAAACACCATTAGTGCTAGTGAGAAATAACTGGGAAGGGTTGTCCTAAAGGACTGTCACAAATAGAGAGAGCCTGATGTTTTCTCCCCAAGGAGATTAAAAAAAAATCTCTCCTTAAGGAGAAAAGGAGGCCTTGAGATGGAGAGAGACCATCAATGAGGGGACAAGGCAGGCATTTCCCTGCTGAAGTCTGACTCTTTGGGTTCATTGGAGCACTCTGCAGCCAGTCCAGCTCTCATCACTGACCTCCCATGCTTTCTTCTTTTTGCAGGGTGAGTTTACCCCTGTAAACTCCTTTTGGGACATTACCTTTCCCAACCCTGAAACATGTCTTGCAATAATATGATTCTCACTGGCCCTGGAAACAAAGCACACATACTTCATAGTCATCCCATGTGAAGTAAGCTACCCATTTTTTTTGCAATCAATCCCCATTTTACAGGTGGGGAAATGGAACAAGAGCAATGAAATCCAGCAGATCAGGACTGATTTCAGGTGCCTCCTTCATAGAAAGATTGTGAGAAAGTTGTTTACCTGCAGCATGCTGATTAGCCTTCTAGAGAGCAGACAGCACATTCAGGCTTGGCTACTCAGAATTACTTGCTCTGTTGCATGTAGGGCAGAACATGGAATAGACCCCAGAAGACCTGTTTCTAACAAGCAAGTTTTAATCAGCAGCTGGCCTTTCCTGCTACAATAGTAGCTACGTGGTATCTAGGAAGTTATTGCACACACTGAGATAGTATCACGAAGTGCTTAGTTTGCTTTATTTGTACTATAAACAGGAATAAATATTGCACAATCAGACATGGCTGGTAAGTTTAGAGGTTAACTGTGTCATGGGTTTTTATGGCCAGAAAACGTACCTATGATTGCTTAGACTGATCTCAGCATAACACAGATCTTTGGATTTCCCTGAAGCATTTCCCTCTTCAATACAGGGGTGCTTGATCTAGGAAACTATCTTCTGTATAAACATCCACTCATGATTTACTGAAATACACAGTTCACCCTGGTGCCTGAGTCACTTGTCTCACCAGTGAATCCCTCGTGCTGTGTTTCTAGTTCTGTGTGCATTCAGTTTTTGCTTCTTGCAACAGCTTCTTGCAGTAGCTTTGTGTGACTGAAGATCCTTCTCTGACCAGTTCCCTACTACATCCTTCCCCTTTCTTTTGGTAAACTGAATAGATTAATTTCCTGGAACTTTTTGCTGTAAGACTTTCTTTAAACCTCTTTTCCACTACCACTGTGTGGACAACACGTGGGCAGCTGACAATGACCATGAGTCAATGGCTATTTCAGCCATTATTTTCATAGGCTGCTTTTCCTCCTGCTTGCAACTATATGTCTGCAGTTTGTCCATAGATTTAGGTCTCTGGCCTGTAAAATGAACACAACAGGTTGTTTGCTTGCGACCAGCAGCTCAAGAGATCCGGACTGGATGCAAATCTCAGTGGCCCAGCCTTACTAGTTCCAGTTACTGGAGGACACCAGTGTGTTCGTGTGGTTTATCAGCAACCTCTTCATTGCACCAGCTTTGACATTCAAATTCAGCTGCTGTTGCCACCCCAAGTCTGTGTTCTCTGCTAAACAGATAGGTGGTAGGAACCAAGTTTGAACATTGCAGCTGACACAAGCAGTGGCCTTGGCCGAGGGCAGCGGGAGGCAGGATGGGCGCACCAAGGAAGCCTTGTCTCCTGGATCCTGCCAGGGGCAGGGACGTATGCACTCACAGAGGTGCTGCCATCACTGGTGCATGCAGCCAGTGTGCAGGGGAAGGGAGGGACTGGCTGCTCACCAGCTTGTCTTAGTTCACATACATGCAGGTACATGCATACAGGGATATGAATATATCGTAAGGACACAAGCAGGTGACATGACTGGAAGTGCAGAGTAATGTGGTAAACCATCACAGACACTGAAGGAACTTCAGGTAGGCAGAAAGTTGTCACCTGAATTTGGCTTTTGGCTGGACAGCAGAGTCTAAAAGGCTTAATAAAAGATTAGCCAGGCTTTTTCATGACTGTGAGAAATTACTGCCACTTCAAAAGGACATGTCTACTGTGCTACTAGACATCTCAGAATATATGTCAACTATACAGACAGAGGGAAAATACAGTCTATAGGGATTTGTCCATAACCACTCAGAAAATCAGAGGCAAAACTCAGAAAAACAAGGGTGTCCGTTCTGTGATCTGGCCACAAGGCCTGAATTTCCTTCCCTTACTGCTAGAGTTCCCTTGCAAAGCAAAAGCTGATGTTGCAGTTGTCCAGATAAATGGACAAAGTAATGGGTAAGATGCTGATGGTCTTCAGCAGTGGCAGAAGAGAAGAGCTTTACCAGTTGAAGAATTAAATTCCAGTCTCAATATGCCTTTATCTGGCAAACACTGGGAAGGTTAATTGCCCTGTGCAGTGAGATGGGGATGCTGAATAAGGTGCTGCTCCTTCTGACAGATCTCCCCACAGACTGGAGATGTTCAGTTTTCATTTTTGTGAGGTGAGTTCTAACAAAACAAATTTTTTAATTGAATGGATATGCAATAAATTGCTTTGGAAGGGCGGGGGGGGGAGGTAACTGAATTAGTCATTTTCAGCTGCTTCTCTGTGCTATCACTTGTAAAATCAGAAGCAACAGAGCGGTTTAAGTGTTTGTTCATTTGGTGGTTTTTCTTGTGTTTTTTTTTTTTTTAAGCAAATGTTAGTAGAGATTATTTTGCACAATAGTTTATTTTAATGAACTTTCTTTAGCCACAGAACAGGTGCAGCAAAGGCAGAGGTATATGGAGCATAATTTGGAGACCATGAGGGATGTTCTGACTGCTGACCTGAAGTTATCACTGAGATCAGAAGATAATTTAATATCTATAGTATATTAGACTGTCCCTGTACCATCTGTCAGTTTTAGTGTCAAGAGCAGTTTTAGGTGTTGTGGATTATTGGCCATTCAACAACTACCAGTCTCTTGATGAAAGCCTTTGCCTCAGGATACAGTAAAAGGAAGGTAGAAGATCTGTTTGTTGATAGTCTGTTGGGAAATGGGCAAGATTCTGGGGGTGCTCTAAACTGACATAGCTAATTTGAAATAATTGATGGCTATATGGATTTATACCCAGAGCTGTCTTTAATTTTTACCTTTATAGATATTGCTGACTATTTTGATCCTTTCCTGTTCATTCCTAGAAATGGCATGCTTCCCTTACGGCTGGTAATTGTGGGCTGATTCTTTTCCAAAGCACTAGAGGGCAGCAATATTATATTAAGATAAATCTTTTCCAGCCTTGGACAATACTGGTACCAGCAAGATGAGCCCTGGTTTCTCCTACTATACCTCTTCTCCAACAGAGCCTGCAATGTTGTTCAGTCACAATTCTGATTGCTAGGGCCAACATCATATCACTGATTTTTAAATTTTTAAAAATTTTTTAAATGAGTCCTCATTCTTCCTTTGCTGTACTAAAGCAGACTTCAAACATGCGAAGCCTGCCACTTGGGTATGGTGTGCTGGCTTGTACTTAGTACCTCTGTCTTTGCATTAGACCACCTGTTAGTTAAATACACACTTAGGTGGAAGGCCATGAAGAGGCTCCCTCTGTGCGCAAGTTGCTGTTCAGGAGATCTGCTTGTCTGAGGCTTTCCCACTGCTCCTGCTGGCCACCTCCTGGCACATGGGGTCTCCTAGCAGCACTGTTAGAGGACAGCCCTTACTGATACTGTCATAACTGGGTTGTTGCCATCTATTTGGCAACTTCAGACATGGCTCTTGCCTTGATATACTAAGTACTTTGCATGCCGGGTTCAATTCTACTTGAGGCAGGAGGGCAATTCTGACGAGGGTGTTCACGTGCCAGCTCTTGGTCTGGAGGGGATATCATCTTATCCAACGCTTCTGCTCTTGAGTTTTCCCAGGAGGAGACTAGATGCTTTTCAGGTTATCTAGCATTACTCTCTGGAAAGCAGACTTTTGAGAGCTTCAGCTTTTTCTATTTCATATAAAATAAAGACAGATCTCTTTAAGGCAGGCAAGGCCAAAACAGTAAGAGTTCAGCATTTTAGGTGACAGAGAAAAGTGTGTGGGATTAGAGTTCCTAAACACTGCATGGGTCTGAGGATAACTGCAGTAGATTTCAAAAAGCCTGCATTCACACCACAGTCAGTGAGAGCGGGAAAAATCAAGTTGGACTAAGTCCCTTCAGCTTCAACAGATGACTCAACGTCTCTACTGTTACAATAGCAACAGCCTTTGGTTCAGTGGGTCAGAGCCCAAACCCTCATTTTTCTTCATTTAAGAGAAGTATGTTTTCTTCGCTTGCAGAGAGTAGTGCAACTAGGTAATGTCAAGGCAAAAGGCTGGATAAGATTAACTGAATTTAACTGAATAACAAACAAAGCAGAAACATGGATGAAGACTCTAGATCTGAACTGTCATGAGCTTTGGGTAATTCTGCCTCTAAGTCCAGAGAGAGTCAGATTTTCTACTCAGGTCCATCTCTAACTGTCTATTTACTTATCTCTAAGCTTCAGGGCATGAGATAGTCACTACCCGGCTAAGAGGAAATCGTCAGATTAGTAGGATAGCAATGTGTCGGCTCACGGGTTTTTAGTGCCTCTTTTGGAGCTGTCCTCTACTGTTCACGTCGGGGATTGCATCCTGTGTTTCGAAAACTGGTTTTTGCTTCACAATCCACACGGCAATTATCTCTGTTACTGAACAAATTTCCTGTTTGTACGTATGCAAGTGGTGGACAATGCTTGAATACCTTCAGTGCAGTGAGATAAATAGTAAGTGAGCTGTTGTTCAAATATTTCCTTGTAAGAGTTGAGTTGGAACCTAATATCCTAGTTTTAACATCAGGACTTTGGTAGGTCTCTATCCAGCTTCAAATTCAGCTTCCCTGGTGAGCACAACTAAAACTGTACATCCAGCAGCCTTTTAACTTTAGTTTTGCAGTGTATAAAATCCAGTACTTGGTGATTAGGCTCAACCTGTAATTACGTAGCTGAGTTATGACCTCATTAAAAAAAAACAAGAAAAAGTTATGTGGGAAGTCAGTAAACTCAATTTTTCATAGGCTTCCTTCTTGGAAGACCTCTGCCGAAACCAAGGGAGCACCACAAGATGGCAAGTCAGCCTGCCATGATTTGTTTACATATTGCGGGAAGAAACAAGGCACTGAGCTGCTTCATCTATGAGTGCAAAGTTCGTATCTCCACCTCTTCCAATAATTAGCTGGACTGATGCCAAGACTAGGTGAAAAAAGCTTGAAATAAGAGCAAAGCCATGCCTCAAAAGAGAGGTATGCCCTGAATACTTTACCACACATCCAGCAAGCCTCTGGTGGATTTGCTAGCAAGCACCAGCATTTTCCACTGCTGTCCCAGGCAGCTGCTGACATAAGAAGGATTCGGGTTTACAGGGAAGAAGGAAAGAAAAGGAACTGGCAATGGGAGAAACCAGGAAGAATGTTTTGTTCTGTCTATAAAATCCATATTCAAGACATAAGAAAGGCAAGGAGCAGACATCCTGGTGGGACTTGTGAGCACCATGTGGTAAGTAACATCACTTTTATTTCTTGTGGAGGCTGTAAAACATGTATCTCTATCCTAACCACTGAACTCCCCAGTGATTTTATAGGAAAGATTAATTTGTCTCTGGCTTTGGTGTTTTTTTCCTCCTCCTTCCTGACATGCTCCCTGAGGGATGAACTGCGCTGTTTGGCTCAGCTCCCCAAATCTGAGCTGCTGTCGTGTTCGTTCGGTAACTGCGAGACAGAAGTGCTTGGGAAGAATATCACCAGGCAAGACTCACTGGCAGGTTCAGCCAGAGATCCCACTGTAATTACATAGGCTCTTGTTGGTATAGGCTATGCTTTTCTTTCTTTTAAACCTCCTAGCTGCAGATGGGTTATTAGTTACTGCTAATAATGTATTCACCTCCTCAGACTTATCTACTGGTAGATCTATTTTGCAGGTGTTGCTCCTGAAGTGTCTTTTCCTTTCCATAAATGGCAGACCTTGTGTCTGCAGATTTCTTCTTTCCTATTTGCCTACTTGACTGGAAACAACATTCAGAAACAAAACCATGAAGAAAAAGCAATTAGTGCTCCCTCATGTTACCTGTGTTTCCAGGCCAATAATGAAATCAAGTTGTCTAAGAGAAAGTGAGAAGTGGGATTTGATGTGGTAAGAGATGCTCTGGAACTCCTGGGGTCATCCTGACGCTCTTAGTCTTTACCCTTACTAATATTTTCCCATCCCAGACTGGGCGGCTCAGTGACACAACACACAGGAAACCACCATGGCTTGGATTTGAAGTCTTTATTCTCAGAAGTGTGTAGCTGCTCTCACATACCATGGTATCTTTCACATATGCCTAAACAAACAAACACACTTGTAGAAACTAATGTGTAATCTATAATGTTCTTGATTTGCCTGTGGCAGAATAAGATCTCTGCCTGACCTTGTTACACTGCCAAGTGTCCTGGTTTCGGCTGGGATAGAGTTCGTGAGTCTAGTATATAAACTGAGGAGAGTTGGCTGGGGGGGGATTGCTGCTTGGGAACTAACTGAGCATCGGTCTGCGAGTGGTGAGCAATTGCACTGTGCATCACTTGTTTTGTATATTCCAATTCTTTTATTATTATTGTCATTTTATTATTGTTACTATTATCATTATTGCTTTCTTCCCTTCTGTTTTATTAAACTGTTCTTATCTCAACCCCCAAGTTTTACCTTTTTTTTTTTTTTTTTTTTTCAGATTCTCTCCCCCATTCCACTGGGTGGGGGGGAAGTGAGTGAGCAGCTGCATAGTGCTTAGTTGCTGGCTGGGTTTAAACCACAACACCAAGTCAGAGCAGTTGCATGTAGATTGGAACTAAAGATTGACTGCTTAGGCCAGGGGTATATGTGGTGGTTAGGACCAGAGCCTGAGTCTGACAGGATGTTCTCCAAAATGCAGTGATATCTGGATGCGTATTTTTCCTCAGTGATTTGCGTGGAGTACAAGGATGCAATACCTTGCTCACATTCAAAAGCTGCGCTACAAAATGTGTCCTTCTTGGAAGCTACCCATGTTTTATGTCCCCTGGCTTTTCACAAGTTCTGTGGTGGGCACTCAAAAATGCTAATAGAAATGAGTCATGTAGTATTGGCTCCTGAGCAGAACTTTTTATTCATTTACTGGCAGAACAGGATTGTTTCATCTGCCAAAGGGCATTAAGCATTCAGTACCCACTAAGAACTAGTGGGAGATGAAATTTGGTAAATTCTGCATATAAGGACTTGTGGAAAATTTCTATAGACCCAAAGAGGACCCATGCTAACACAATTCTACTGAAACTCTAACAAGATCTGATCACCTGCAAAGCAGGAATTAAGCTCAACAGTGATCAGTCTGTTCTGAGATGCTGAACATGCTAGACAAATATCGGCCTTTTAAATGAGTCTTCAGTTCAGTTACTCCTGTAATTAGTGCTCTTCTCTATCCAGAAGCTGTGTGGTATGGTCTGTCACAGAAAGAAATGTAGAGACTGAAGAGGTGAGGCGTGGTACAACAAAGCAAGGCAAATCAGCTGTTCTAGACAAAGGGTTTGTGGTGGCCTTGGCCACAGTTTGAGGGAGCTGTCTGGAGAGGTTGGAGAGAACT
The DNA here is from genome assembly GCF_000737465.1 of Haliaeetus leucocephalus. Taxonomy (NCBI): domain Eukaryota; kingdom Metazoa; phylum Chordata; class Aves; order Accipitriformes; family Accipitridae; genus Haliaeetus; species Haliaeetus leucocephalus. Next base: position 1,823,904 of record NW_010972604.1, read on the forward strand.
GCCTGGTGGGGAGAGAATAGGAGGCGGCTCTGAGAAAGTCCTGTGCTCCAGAAACTGGGACCCAGCAGGAGGCAGTTGGATAGTTTCACTATTTAATTTTTAGCTTCATATTAATAAACCTTGATCCTATTAAGAGGAGGGCTACTGGGAAAACTCCTTCCCGCTGCAGCATGACTAAGAGTTGGAAAAGGAATCTGAGCCAAAGTAGCAAGCATAACTGCAAACGTAGCAGGGATACATCCTACTATGGTGATGAAAAGGAAAAGGCCCAGCTTGCTGTGTCCTGTTCTGTAGCTTTTCAGTTACTGGAAGAAATGTGGATTGCTAGATGTAAATGAAAAAAACAGAACATTGTTTTCTGGGTGTTTTGCACTGGTGCATGCCAATATCCTCAAGGACATGCAAGTTACCACCTGGATATCTGTAAAGGAATACTTGCAAAGCAAGGCAGGAGAACAATTGAGACCTCCCTACCAATGCTTCTAGGGGAAGACAAACTGAGCCTCCTATGGCAGTGGAAGCTGCCATAAATGTTTGTAGAACCTGATCTTATGTCCCCTCCACAAAGACCTCAGTGATACCACAGTGCAGGAGCTAGAACGCATAGAAAAGGTGATAGCCTGGAGCTGAAAGGACTCTTCCTTGATCACCACTGCCTGTTAGGGTCTGATAACCTGCAAACTGTTCTTGTAAGAATTCTTCAGCTCCTAACATTTACTGTCTGACCATTTCCTTTAACCTGTCTGATCTCCAGGCTTGATCCTGATCCCTGGCTCTGGTCTGGCTGTGGAATACAAAAAGTCAGCCCATGGTGATCTACTTCAGCTTAACAACTGTACCTGATCGAAAATACCACAGGGAACAGTACAGCGGAGAGATCAAGCGCATGCTCCGTCCATTTGCTCTGTGACTCTACGCATGCCCTGAGAAGGATGAATACCAACAGTGAGACAGAAACCTGTCAGCAGTGTGGAGAAAGGAAATGTGGTAAGGGTCTCCAAGACCAGTCTATCTAGGCTGCTGTCCTGGTTTCAGCTGGGATAGAGTTAACTGTCTTCCTAGTAGCTGGTACAGTGCTATGTTTTGAGTTCAGTATGTGAAGAATGTTGATAACACTGATGTTTTCAGTTGTTGCTCAGTAGTGTTTAGACTATAGTCAAGGATTTTTCAGCTTCTCATGCCCAGCCAGGGCACCTGACCCAAATTGGCCAACAGTGTATTCCATACCATGTGACGTCCCATCTAGTTTAGGAACTGGGAAGTGGGGGGGCAGGGAATCGCCGCTCCGGGACTGGCTGGGTGTCGGTCGGCGGGGGGTGAGCAATTGCCCTGCGCATCATTTGTACATTTCAATCCTTTTATTACTACTGTTGTCATTTTATTAGTGTTATCATTATTAGTTTCTTCTTTCCTGTTCTATTAAACCGTTCTTATCTCAACCCAGGAGTTTTACTTCTTTTCCCGATTTTCTCCCCCATCCCACTGGATGGGGGGGGAGTGAGTGAGCAGCTGCGTGGTGCTTAGTTGCTGGCTGGGGTTAAACCACGACAGCTGCAACCTGCAGCTGGTCTGCAGGCTCAGAGCATTGTGCTTTGAACCAGGAACATCCCTCAAGCCCTCTCTTAGGAGATCAATGTTTTTCCAGGTCTGTGGGGGTAGATCAGAGGTGGGGAAAGAGAAACCCTTGGAAGTGATCACTCTCTCTAAAATCATTAGCAGGGAACTTTAGAGCAAATGTTGATTACTCAAGTATCAAAGCCTTGACGGCAATATTTACAAATGTGCCAAGTCTAATTTTTAACAAGAACCAAATGCAAGAGTGACTTCAGTGAGTAAAACCTTACTCCGAAATACATATCTGTTTTTGTCCAACATCGGAGTGTGTGCAGAACCTGAACTTCGCTCAGGGCTGCTCTGGGTGGCAGCGTCACTGCTCAGATTGGTTAGTAATTATGTCACTGCTTCTTGGATCAATGTCTTTTGAAGGTAGTGGGTATTTTTAGTTTAACTTCAGTTAATGTAACTTTGGAATTAGTCCTTCAGGGTCACTTCATAAAGCACCCAAGGGAAGTCATTTTTGTCTCCCAGAACTTTATCTCAATTTCAGGTTAACTATTATGAGTGTATAGAATAAAATGGGAAGAAAAGAAAATTACCTAGTCCACCAAAATCAGATCTTGCTCCATGCTTGACCTTTTAGCTAAGCTAAAACATTAGACAGTCCTGAGGAGAAATGCAAGAATCCCAAAAACTCATTCAGAGACTGTGATCTTCTAACAGGCCTCTAGAGCAGAGAGTGGACTAGCAAGAACTGTATGAAGTTTAGCAAAGACAAATGCAAAGTCCTGCACCTGGAATGACAACCATATCCCACTCTACTCAGCGCTAGCCAGGCCACACCTGGATTACTGTGTCCAGTTCTGGTCCCCACAGTTCAAAACAGATGCGGACAGGCTGGAGATAGTCCAAAGGAGGGCCACAAAGATGATAAAAGGGCTGGAGAACCTGCCCTGTAAGGAAAGACTGAAGGAGTTAGGTCTTTTCTACCTGGAGGAGAGATGGCTTGGGAGGATTCATCACAGTATTCCAATTCTTAAAGAACAGCTACAAAGAGAATGGAGGCTCTCTTCACAAGGAGCCACATGGAGAAGAGAAGGGGCAAGCAATGGGTACAAGTTGCACCAGGAGAGGTTTCATCTTGATAGAAGAAAGAAACTTTTTACAGTGAGAACAGTCACTGGAAGAACCTCCCCAGGGACATGGTAGAGTCCCCATCACTGGAGGTTTTCAAAATGCAATTGAACAGGGTGCTAGATAATCTCATCTAGGCTCCCTTTCCCACAAAGGTTGGACCAGATCATCTTTCAAGATCCCTTCCAATCTGGCCCAATCTATGATTCTATGATCTTTTTCTTTCATTCAAAGTATAGAATTTCACTCAGACCTTAATACCTGCTTATACATTGCCCAAATGCATCTGCAGTAGGCAAAAGTAACACTCTTCTTCCTAGTGAAGGAGCAGTCATTGCACTGTGATGTTAACTGGATTACCTGGGAGGATGTTCCCATGTGAAACCAATATTCCCGACTGAGTGGAGTGAGCTGTACTACTACTCATCTTGTATTGTTTCAGGTGACCTCATCTGCCATAAACTGTATTGCTATGACCTCTACATCCCATCTGCCCCTGCACCACGGAACAAGGAGCAGATAGCTGTTGACAACTTTATTAATGAGAAGATTGTGGAAGTCCTAGAGAACGATGATTACTGCTGTTACCATGGTTACAGGAATTTTGTTGGTGGAGATACCATCATACATGCCATGCAGAAACCCATGAAAATTATCCCCGTTACACTTATACCAGTCTACAAAGACCAATACTTCCGAACTCTTTTAGACATACTTGTAACTGCAGATAAACTGAGGAGAATTGTACTGCTTTTGTTTGACGCTACTTATACTTTGCCCAATCTATGGCAATGTTGCTTTTCAGTAGAAGTCAATGACCCACAACTTTTGCGCAAAATAAAGAAAACTATAGATCATCATAGAAAACTGATTCCATTGAGCAGAAGGAAACAGATAGTATTGAGGGAAATAGACACAGGTAAGATCATAGGTCTTGTCGTGTTTGACTGTTGGCTTGATTAAATTTGATGTTTATTTTGCCCTCGAGAGGGAGAGGAGGGTGACAGCTTTGGGAAGAGGCAGTTTCTAGTATGGGACATTAAGGATTACTCAGTAATACTGGTGCAAGTTTCTGCCAGATTATCTCTATCAGTCGAGGCTTCCTGCATAAGTCCAGGATGCGAGCTGGACCAACAGTTTGTTATATAAGTACCTCACTTCAGTGAGGATTTTGACAGATCGCCTTACTTTAAAATGTCTAAGGCTATGTCTACATAGTCAGACCCCATGATGAGATAGAACTGTCTAATCTGGGCACAGTTCTGTGCTCATAAATGGGTTCTAAGATAGACATAGGTCATGTTGCATCAACTAGAAACACAGGCAGAGCAGACACACTGTCTGCACTTGGTGGTGGTAATATATCCTGAGAGCTTTACCAAAACAGTCCTGTGGCAGTTTTTTCAAAACTCTATCTGTGAAATCTAGATCTTTGGTCCCAGAAGGAGAGAAAAGAATATATTCTGCTTAAAGGTAAATGCTCTCTAATGCAACCTGAAATAACTTTAGTCAGCCTAAAATATCTTGCCTAAAGAATTCCAAGAAATCTTAGTGCTCCAGCGAGATATGCATATCTTGAGGAGAAGCTGAAATAGTTTCTTTCCAATAGTATGAAACTCTCCAGATAGCCAGGGGGATGTAGGATATTCAAGCTACTGCTGTGTAGAACTGACCATGACTTTCTGGCCACCAGTTTAGTATTCAGATAAAGGACATGTTTCTTATGATAGATTTTCAATATCTGACCTGGTTTGGGGAATAACCCTTCGGCACCCTTCACTGTGCTGAACACTTCACAAAATAGATGGACAGGCAGAGTTGCTGTCTCTAAAATCCTAAACCTTTAATGACACCTATGTGTCTGCATAATGATAAAGAAGCAGGTCTGCACTGATTTGGGTATCTGCACCTGGCAGTAAATACACACGTAGGGCCAGATACTAAACATCAGTCACAAACTGGCTTGATTATTCCATCTCAGATTAGACACGGTTGTGCCTTTTGGTTGTTTATATTTTGGCTTATCCTGGAGAAGAGCTTGCTCTCCTTAACTTCCTGCCTTCTCTTTCCAGAGTCTACTTCGCCCTTCTCATCCTCCATAGGCAGAGATTGTAAGTGATACCAGCATTTTTGAGCATGCACTTACTGCAGAGTGTCTGCAGGGTAACAGAGGTAGATTTAGCCAACTAACATCTCTGTGCTCCATGTTTGTATTACAGCCCCTTTCAGGAGGTCAGATAGATCAAGGGAGTCATTCAGACCGTACTGGAGACATCACTGCACCTCTTCCTTCAGCAACTCATTCTTGCAGCACAGAGTGCTTCCCCACAGAGGTACTGGTCCTGCACATACACTCCATACACAGACTACTCCCACGTACTGGTAATGCTCTCCCAGTGAGGGTGCTCCCACTCATGTAATACTCCCACGCAGCAGCAGCTGGGAGGACTTTGTTGCAATAGCCTTTAGGAACTTTCATGTCCCACACAAGGAGTCCTGCCTTTGCAGTTGTGCTCTTGAGCTTCAAAATAAAGACCCTATTTAGCTGCACCAGAGTAATTACTGGAGGATGATTCGTACAGGCATAATGCTCTCAGGTGGCGGTGATTAATAAACAGTGCACAGGAGCCGTTGCAAAGGAAAGAGCTGATGGGGAAAGCAAGCATGAACTGCATGTCCCTTGCTTATGGCATTAAGTGTACATCTGACTGCCTGGTGAAGCTAGCTGAACTATAAAACACAAGCGAGATGATAAGAAAGGTGTTATAATTCAGACTGAGTCTCATAAGGCTATATTGTCTTAATGGACAAGAATCAACTAGAGTATGGATTGCCATTCATGCCTGTGCAGCGTTGCTTCAGCAATGCTGTGAGGCAACTTCAGTTCTTACCATAGTCAATAGCAAGACTTCATCTCTTCCAATTTATCTCTTCAAGGGGGCAATAGACCGGCTCTTTCATTAAAAACACAAGCTGTAGTCAGGTTTTGACCACTGTACCACATTCGGAATATGTATATGGCTTTGTATTCTGGGAGATCTTTGAGGAGCATTATGTGCAAGGCTCGGTCAGGATGCCTAACAGAATAGTAAGGAGTGACTCTCTTCTTCTCTTTTCAGATTTCTGGTAGGTTGTAAGCATGTTCATTGGTACGTTCCTAGCATCGTCTCAACCACATCCTCTTCTTTGAGGAAAGACAAACTGACTAATGGTCATTGTAGGCTGTGATGCAGTACGAAAACCAGCTAGAAACTCTGGGAGGGTTTCAGCTGATATATGTTTGTTATATTTTCTGTCCAGAAACTGAAGACATCCTGAAAGAAATGTCCTACATATCTTTTCAAGAGCTGGATGATTATTTTATGAGACACTGGGATGCTAGCAATGAGTGGATCAGACAACAGATCTGTCAGATGTTGGTCAAAAACGTCAAGAGGGACTTTCTGACTTTCTCTAGGTTGGCAAACCTGGAGAACTTAGAACTGAGAGTAAGAAATCTCATCCAATGCAACAGCTCTGCTTCCAACCAGGAGCTTCGCATTCAGCAGGAGAAACTACACTGTTGGATTCTGGCAGCAATGTTTGTTCATGTCTCCACAACAAACAATGGAAAACTGAAGGCTCTGTTGAGGGGAATGGTCTTTGCAAAATACACTGGACCTTCAGAGGAGAGAAATTACGAGTATCTGTGCTTTAGTGCCTACCAGAAAATCAGAATGGCCATCTCCACTGCTGTAAAAAAACAAATACCCTGGCCAAATTTTATAGAAACGTACCTGAAGCACTTGGAAAGTTTCCTTAAGACATTGGGGAAAAAAGTGACTTGTGCAAACCAGAGGGTCATGCAGTTCCAATTCATCCAGAAGCAGCTTCAGAGAGTACCCTGGATGATAAGACATATCTTTATTCTTGTTCTTACTGAAAAGGTGCATAACAAACCAATCATGCTATCCTAGTATTGCTTTTGTAACTCCTGACTCGTCCACCTCTCACTGGTGTGACATTACTCCATGAGCAGCAAATACATGACCTCTGGGCAAGAGACTTGTTTTATGCATCCTTTTAGTTGGATGTACAGTCTGCTACTTAATATGAAACTAAGCAAACACCATGAATGAAGCTCACAGTAAATGTGAGCAACTCAGTTACTCTCTGTATTTTCCAGGTGTTTGAAGACAAACTACTTGCAGTCAGCCAGCCCTTCTTCTTCCATGTGTGCACAAAGTTGGGGAAAAAACACTGGGAGATTCTACTGGAAATCACTGAGCGCATCACTGAACATATCCAAGCCAGCCACACACAAGGTAAGGAAATGCAGGACTGGCCTGAGGCATAGGCAAAGCCAGTACTTGCTTCGGGTATCAGATTTCAGGCAATGGCAAAACAGCCACCGCTCTGTTGGTCACTATTCCATAAGGTCTCTGCTGCTTTATTTACTAGACTGTACGTCCAGTTATTATCCCTTTTTGTCTAGCATTCACCACTGACTGACTTGATTGAGGAAGGTGATGATGACAATGACAAAATTATAACCTTCCAGAAAGAAGCAGGACTGGGCTTTCAGTTTCTTAGATAAAGCAGCTGAGATCTTCACTATCCAATTTTTCTGAGCTGATTGCTTTTCTATCCATTGAACTGAGCCCTGTGCTGCTGAGACAAAACTCTCACTAGAGACATAAACCAGCACTCCAGTTGCCTATAGATGTCCAACCTGGCACAGCCTTTTCAATGAGATTGTGGCAACTGGGCTCTGCTTAGTCAATGCTACAGCAGATAAACAATATTTTTCTTCTTTTCATGTCTCAAATCATTGTACCATGATGCCACATTCTTTTTAAAAGTCTGCAGTGTATGATATAGTGGCTCCTCTGCAGTGGCATTAACAGAACATATCTGTGTCACAGGGGCAGTAAAAGAGTGCCTACATCTTCTCCAAAGCCTGTGGGAATGGTGGACGACAACTGCCACTAAAAAGAAGACAACTTTGGCAAGGATCATTCTCAATCATTTCTTCCAAAAGTTGCTTTACCACCCACTGAGTGAGGTGAGACACTGCATTGCACCATTACTCTTTAGCAAAGATGGCACATACACACATGCTACTGAGCTGGGAAACAAGGTGATCCCAGCTGATCCCAGCCACGTGGAGGCAGCTCTCCGAGAACATCTGAAGGTCACCTTCCCTGATCTTACCCTCAAGGGACAGATGAAGACAAATGCCAGTAGCATTGTTGTGCAAGGTATCACACCTGTCGGCAATGCAAAGATCTACATAGCCAAACAACAGACCCTGAATGACATCTTGCAGACAAATGCCACTGACAGTGACTGTGAGAGGTTTCAAGAGGTGATCAAAATAGTGGCTCTGTGTCAAGACAGGGAGTCCATTGCCAAGCTGCAAATGTCCAGTGCCTGTGGAGTGCCTCCGCTGTACATGATGGAAGATGGGAACCCGCTCTTGGCTTTCTTGCAGGAAAAAAGAAATAAGCTCACCCAATCCATTATAATAGGCATGTTAAAAGATATTGCCAGAGCTGTTGGGTCATGTCACCAGAAAAGAGTCTTACTTTGCAACATCACTCCAGCCAGCTTCATTGTGGTCGCAGGTGGGCGACAAGGAACTGGAGCACTTCGAGTGCAGGTCAAGCTGTCTGATTTCTTCCAGGCCAGGCTGGCTCCCCCACAGGATGAGAGATACTATTCAGCCACTGATTGTCCCTACGAAACCATCAAATCTGGACAGCTCAGAGGTACAGATGTGAGGAGCTGGTGGGGTGAAGATGGGATTGGGAAAAGTCAATAATTTTCACTGGGCTGCTATTCACTGAACAGCTCTTTTGTGAGTTGCTTCTCTGCTTTGAGGTTTAGTATCCGCAGGGAATTTGTCCTTCCCCGTATCTGTGAAGAACTTAGAGAGCCCTGATAAATGCAAGCTAACACTATTAATGATATGGATATGCAAAAAGGCTGAGAGTGAAATGTAGGAAGCCTCAGAGAGCACCTCTTCTTACCCTGACTGCTGTTGAAACAACTGAATTCAACTGCTAGGACCCCAGCTTGTTCTTCTCCTGCTGTTTTTTGCTGCAGTCTGACAGTCATTCTGAGTACCTGGCTAGGGCTGGCTGGCTCTTGTGAATGATTTATAGGTGCACAGCAGCAGTAAGCATCCAAACCTGCTGTAGATAGGGTTAATCATGTGCCTCTTATAAGGAAATGGCTTTAACAACAACAAAAAATCAGTTCAGGAAGTATATAAAAATTCAGCCAGTCTTTGCGTATGACACCTGTTGCAGCTTTGCCTGGGAAGCTGTCATAACAGACTAAGATTAAAATCACTGAGTCATCAGAAATTATAGAAAACTCACTCTGTAAACAATGCCAGTCAAAGGTTAAAGAATGAAACTGTCCCAGAAATGCTCACGAGTACGTAAACTCTGAAGCCTTGCAGCTCATACTCTGAAATCCTAGGCAAAGCCCTTACTTATTCACTCAGTTTCCCACGCTGTTACTGGAGCCACACAAGCCTGGTGGCCCAGGAATATATTATAAGGGTGAGTGTCTAAGTGGGTCCTTGTATGTGTAGTAAAGGCTGAGTCGTGCCACAGCCTTCCTTCAGTGAAGTCACTATAAAAAACCTCCTTTTTTTCACACCTGTCAGAACTCCCCTGAGACCTCCATCCCTCAGTCAAATGCAGTTGCAAGGGGTCAACTTTTTTCTAAATTATGAAGGTGTGATAGAAACAGTCTCATACAGACAGTATGACTTATTTTCCATATTCTGCTCTCTTTACCCTCCTTATGAGTAACTTATAGGATGTCTAGTAGTTGTTGCTAAGAGCAGTTTTCCCTCTTTTATTTTCTTATTGGCCATGTCCAGGTGCTGTGAGGACGGTTACTGATGGTTACAAAGATAATCCAAGGCAAGGGCAAGAGAATTTTGGTCATGGCCTTTGTCCTGATTCATCTCTGTCTTAACACAGGAGACAGTGAGGAGCCACTGTCCATATACTTCAGTGCTCCTGAGTCCCTGCAGTATCACATCTTCTCTGCTTTCTCCGATGCATGGGCTGTTGCTGCAACATCTTACTCCATCCTCCTGTATGGTGGGCAAACATACTTTGAGCTCAGGTACTTGCCTGTGTCCAGATTCATAGGAGAGGTAAGTCGCTTTCATAGGGGATCAGAAAAAAATCTCTTCTACCCACTGAGGGATGTGTTCTTAATGCCAGAGGGTGTTAAGGGTATGAAGGGGACACTAACAGTGAGAAATGAACAGGATCCATGACAAATATAACCTATTTCAGCCTGAGACACTGAAGTTCGCATTGAATTTGGTCTTTGAAAAACCTGTGGAGCTTGATAAAACATCTGAATCTGGGAAAGTGCATGAAGAACAATCTTTGGCCACACAAATAGGTGGTTCCTATCTATCTGGTTACACATCCATGTGTGGGGTCTGGAGAAACTCCATTTTCCCCAAGGTAAATGGAGGAATGAAGGCTCCAGAGAGGTGATTGAGTCATCCAGAAAGAGAGAGGAAATTGCAGACATTTATGGGAATCAGAGGGAAAAATCTGCATATTGTTAAAGGAAATCTGGTTAAATAAGCATAAGGACTTGCAGCTTGTGTAGGGTAAACTAAAGCTGAAGTTTCTGCTCTGAGTACTGTACTGTTATTGTATCACCATTCAATGAAAACCATCTGTATCTGAATATTGTTTCTACTTTGGGATGAGAGTAGTGTCTGAGACCCCTGTGCTTGAAACATCTATGACTGCTGCATTGGAAACTGGTGGGAGACCAGAGTGGGACCAGCTATGGTATAAAGGGATTTAATTACAGGCAGAAGGATAGTGTTGGGTCTTTCAGGCGTGAAGTCATCAAGAGAAATGTTACGTGTGAACCCGAACAGCAGCAGTTAAAAAATCTCAATGGTGCTTCACAGTGGTGTTGGGGAACTGGAAGAGTGAAAGCTGTATTTAGATAGGTCAAATTCTCCTCCATTATGTTGGTATAATCCTGGAAATCAGTAGTTGACTCATTTAGATTTCCGTAACCTATGATACCACCTTGAGATAGTAGGATAAGCATTGTCCAGGGCTGTTTTGCTTTGCAGTCAAGCTCAGCTGCAGTCATCAATGGCTGGTCCTTTTCTTTGTCTTCCCCTCTTAGGTCTGTAGTGGGCACAGGGCACAAAGACCAGACTCAATTCCTCTGAAACTGTGGGACATAATAGCCCCCAACTTGGAGCATGATGAGGCAAAGCGTACATCCATGGAGGCACTGGTAGAGCACCTGGAAAACTACGGGAGGACCCTGGGTATGGAAATCACTGTAACTGGCTAGTGTCTTACCAGCATCACTGTAGCAATGGCTACTTAATGCAGTACTGGTCATTTGTAGCATTGTAGTACCCAGTCAAGGGGCAGTGCTAGGGTTGTGCAGATGCAGAGTTACAGAGTTTACAGTTTTAAGATAAATGTAGCCATGAAAATTATGTGTTCATTCCCTCCTGCAGGCGAGCAGAGCACTGCAGCTGGAGGAGCTCCACCAACTAGAGACCTAACCTTAGGGACATCCTTTCCTTCATTCCCAGGATCCTGCTTGTGATCCTTCCTTTTACTAGCATAACACCAGGCCAGCAGTGTAAAATTCCTCATGCTGTCAAAAGCTAGGTCTGAAGAATTCAGACAGCAGTATGCCAGTACCTGTCACCTTCCCAGCTCACTTACAACTTCCAGAGTGACAGTAACAGTGACCAAGCAGACCATTTAATGCATTAAAAACTATATATATGTGTTGGGTCTGGCTGAGATGGCGTTAATTTTCCCTATAGCATAATATATTGTCATGGTTTAAACCCAGCCAGCAACTAAGCACCACGCAGCTGTTCGCTCACTCCAGTGGGATGGGGAGGAGACTTGGGAGAGGAAAAAAAAAAAAAGTAAATCTCATGGGTTGAGATAAGAACGGTTTAATAACTAAAGTAAAAGAAAATATAATAACAACAACAAGAACAACAATAATAATTATGAAAAGGAATATCAACAAAAAAAAAAGAGAGAGAAATAAAGCCCAGGAAAAGACAAGTGATGCACAATGCAATTGCTCACCACCCGCTGACCGATGCTTGAGCAGTGATCCGCCCCTCCTGGCCAACTCCCCCCAGTTTATATACTGAGCATGACGTTTTATGGTATGGAATATCCCTTTGGGTAGTTCGTGCTGGCTGTGCTCCCTCCCAGCTTCTTGTACACCTACTTGCTGGCAGAGCACGGGAAACTGAAAAAGCCTTAACTTAGGATAGGTGCTACTTAGCAACACCTAAAACATCAGTGTGTTATCAACATTATTCTTACACTAAATCCAAAACACACTGTGCCAGCTGCTAAGAAGAAAATTAACTCTGTCCCAGCCGAAACCAGGACAGACAGCTGACTGATAAATTCTCTATTCATTGATGCAGTCAGGGTCTGGGTAAACTTCTCCACCAAACCTGCCCCACAATTGTACCCTGTTGTGTTCTGGGTATCTCTTCTTCAAGGGAAGGCTCAGGTCTACCTCTGTGTTTGCAATGTCTTCTACAGTGGGACATTGGCTTTTAGGCAGTGGGATCTGATTTCATTCAACCCACTTACCTAGCTCATTGCATAGTCAGAAGGATAGAAGTCTGTCTCAGCAACATTACTCACCTAGGTCTTAATGATTTCCAGTTGAACTAACAACACTTTTAGCTCCCTGGTTGAATTCTCTTTCATTACAGAAGCTATTAAATAAGAGACTCCTCAGATTATGACAATGAATTTTGAGAGCATGATGTCACCAACCTGACAAAATAGCCTGGAACAGCCAGCCCTACAGAGATAGAGGCACGAGGTCCTTTCCCAGCCTCTGATCCAATTCTCTGGTTACACAGCACACTGATGAATCCATCTGTTCCCACATCTGGGAGTGTTTCTGAGTCTCCTCTTCACAGAGGAACTTGTTGGTCTTTGGAGAGGCCTAGATATTTCCTGTAATTATTTACAGTGCTCACTCAGAGCATGGGAACATGCCTGTGGTGCTTTCTGCTGCCTAGTGGTCACCTGCTGCAGCCTCTTGATTCAGGAGTTGTAAGACATTTTAATCAACAGAGGTGAGCCTCCAATGTTAGAAATATTTAACCCATATCCTACTTAATCAGGGTTCACTCTAAAGTTAATTTAGGTTTTGGCTGCCTGCATATACCAGTATACAGGAGAGGTTTCTGGCAAGTCTGACCAGCCAGTTCAGCAGAACTGCACAGATACAGCAGAGGAACGCTTTACACTCAATGTAATTACCGCAGTTTGTGTCAGCGATGGGAACTAGACTGAGGACATCCTTTTATATGGGTCACTGAAGAGTCATTTCTTTCCCAAATTGGTGCTTGTCTGTAGAGCTCTTTATTCACTTTTCAGTACCTTATCTGAGCACCTTCCCCACACACATGGTGACTAACATGTGCACGCCAACAATTGTCACACATAGTTCCTCCCTCTCCACTTGCTGCCTTTTCAGGATCCATTTCAGGAGAAATCCCCATAGGCGGGTGGTACATCGGTCTTCCAGAAGACTTGGCAGCAGAGTCTGAGTCCTTTCGTCTGTGCTGGAAGCACAATAATATAACAGCCACTGTCTCTGGGGTGGGCTTAAGCGTATGGATGACTCTCATCTCACTTAAATGACTGTTAGGTACTTTATCTATAATACAGTGTTCTTCGGTTGCAGCCTGCAGCTCTTAGCCAGATTTTTCATTTCAGTTCAGCAATAAGCTGAGCCATACCACTTGCCTCAGATACTGCAGCCATGACAGCAAAGGGAGCTCTATTCCTGCCTTCAAGGCTTGGGTAGTATCAAATACAAACTCCAGCCTTTATTTTCTTTTCTTTTTCTAGGGTCAGATCTGGACAAGCCACATGAGATAATAAGCCAGTTCTCTCCCATCCGTGAGGAAGATATTATAAGGGTAATTGTCAAAGCTGCTTAGTAACTTTTCCAGATCTGCCAGCTTTGTAAATATCTTTTTTTGCATGTTCTAGAGCACGGTGTCTATGGCACTGGCTGCTGCTACTTATGTTACATCTACTAATGGTTAGTAGCAATCAGTGTTAATCAGTAATCAATAATCAGCATTAATCATTATCCTAATAATTGCAGGGTAATCTATCTGGAGGGCATGTTTGTTGAAAACCAGATATGCATGCTGAGAAAGCCTGCCTGATACTCTGATGATCAGGTCTCACAATGTTTGTGTAAAGCTTTGAACAGTCTGGCTTTGTCCAGCACTTGCCTGGTCACTGCTGAACTCCAAATGGTAAGAAAGCTATGTTTGGTCAGGCCTAAAACAAGCAGATCTGGTTTCTCTGGCCCTGTGGAAGCAGAACGTCAGAAGTAGACTTGCTGGTCCCATGTGTTTATAGGAAGTATGTAAATGTTGCCCTATTTTCACTTGGCCACTGCATTTGGCCCAAAGTAAAAGTACCCATTTAATGGACTTGATAGTGGACTACAGAAAATCAGGTTGGTTTCAGACATGAAGAAAAATGTTTTTTTAAATTTTAACCCAAAAGCAATGGATTTACACCATTGGGATTCTACCTAAGCCTGGGTTGTTTCAGTATGCTCAAGCTGTTCTAGCACCAGCATTTCACAGCAGACTTTTCTTGTTTGGGGAATGAAAGGCCATCTGGAAGCCTTCTCCTCCCCAGGATCTGCACTGCTGAAACCTGATTTTTCTGGCATCATTAGATCTCAAAGGCTAATGAGTGCCTTGTGATTTAAGAGTGGGAGTACTGGTATTTCTGTCTGTATAGATGGAAGTAAGCAGAAAAAATAACTAAGAATGGTCAAGATTTAGTTATGTTTCTTCTCCCTTTTGTTTTACAGGGCTACCTTGACAGCAAAGGTATGAACTAGTTTTCTCAAAGTGTGCATGACAAATGTTTCTGGCGAGAAAACTTTCTTAATACTGAGTACTTGTGTCTCAAGAGGAAATCAACAGGTGTAATAACAGGAGGATGCAGGAGGCTTTGTGAAAGGCAGGTGCTGGAAGCAGGAGAGTCTGAAGAGAGCAGTGGCAGAGCAGGTTGGGCGGCATTTGGGTAACCCACAGAAAGGTCAGGGGCTTTGCTGAAGTAACGGATCAGACTGGGATCTTATTTGGATGTATGATTTGATCCAAACATCTAATGACAAAAGGTCTTTCCATAAGGTTTTTCAGAGTTGTACAGATGGGGATCCAGAAATGCAAGTTTGGGGATAAGTTAGCAGTTCTCCCACAGTCTAGATGAAGATTCTGCTTGGCTTTAACAGTTTATGTGAAAAATCTCCCAGAACAGGTGTTATCAATCATGAAAGGCAATCTGTGCTTCAGCAGTTAACCCAGCATGTGGGAAACTGCAAAGGAGACTCAGTGGGACTGAGCATGGGTGATGGGACAACACTAGGAATTCAAGACTTTAGAAACACTGAAATCTTGTGAGATCAATTCCTGAAAGACCTCAGAAATGATGAGAATAAAGGGTGTCGCAAGCAGGTGGTTGCCTGAAGGCCGTGGCTGCTTTCAGAAATACCCAGTGCAACCTCACTGCCTGGGCTAAGTTTCCCCATTACCACATCCTTCACCTTTGGCTGACAGAACATACTGTACTGGAAATGGGAGCACCACAGAGGGGAGGAGGGAGCTTGTCCTTTTGTTGGGAGATGACTCTGAACAAGTTATTTTCCTAGGGAGTCATTTTTTTTGCAAGAACATGTTCTGGTCATGTGGTTGTATGACTCAGCCATGGTGTAGAGTTAAACACACTTTATTAAAATCTGAGGACTGATACAGATCTTCCTTTGGTAGGGAGAAGTGAAGAGCAACTTTTCAGACATCTATGCCAGTATGTCAACATACAGCTGGTATACATATGAGGAGAAATAGGCTTCCTTGTATTTTTGTCTTGCTGTTTCTTCAGGCAACTTCAAGAAGAGTGATCCACTCAACATATTTCCAGAGAAGTGTGAAGACACTGTTGGGCGAAAGGTAGCGCTTTGGTTTCATTATTATCACTTTATCTCTTATAAAACTTTATCTGCTTTATCAATAGAAATACTTAAACCTTGCGGTCAAAATCATGTCAAGAGCCAGTAGCTAGAGATAGAAAAATTCAGGTAAGAAGTGGGACTGGTGGTAGGTTTATCATCGCTGGCAATTTTTTAACTCAGCCTGGCTGAATCTTTAAAGATTATACTGGCAGTCTAACAAGCAAAAATTCTTTGTCTTTGCTGTAGAGATGATCAAGTCAAACTGCATTAGTTGTTCATGGCTTCATCGTTTATAAATGCACATTTTAACAGGAGAAGCCAGTTTAAGAGGAGTCAGGGGAATAAGGCAAAATCCTTGGACAGTTGGAAAAGAAATATGATGGAAGAAGTTACATATCTGTGGCTTTTCTGTGATAATTCTTTATGGTTTTATTTATTCCTTTTGGTATAGTTTGACCTGCCAAAGTTCATCTGTCTCTGGGACTTTCAAGATGAGCATTTTCACTATGAGTAAATTCACTGACAAAAAAGCACATGTAAAACTGGGTTTCCTATAAGTAACCTGTTTTGTATAATTAACAAATGGTATTTTCACACCAAATCTTGTTAGGCCAATAACATTTCAGAATATATTTTGGATGTGAATTTTTGGTTTTCAAAATTTTGGGGCACTTAAAGCTGGAAAATTTCACTTGTTTCTTCCTAATGCAAAGTTAAATCATCAAACTGTTCTTTTACTCTTCAGTCATTCACAAAGCTAATTAAGTTGATAGGACCAGTAAATGCAACTGTTTTTCCATTACAAAGACTGTAATTCTCCAGTCATTCCTTTAAAGTCAGTTGGGTTTCACTAAGGTTATTGAAGGAAGAGCTTGGCTCTTCATTGCCGTAACGCGTAAGATTCAAATTCCGTCCTTTTCTCCATAAAGGTGGTGGCATCTGGCTGTTACTGGCAGTTGATTTTCAGGCTTTCTTACAGGATGACTGCTTGTGTGAGTTGGTGTCATTCAGAATGAACCATATGACCAAGATGGCTCTTCACGCACTACAGCATGAGAACATACTGCCGGTAAAAGAAATCATGCACTACTTCCCCATGACCACCACGCTGGTGAGTGCAGCAGGAATGATTTGTGAGAGCTTTGCCAGGGCTCTGTGTCACCAAGCAAGCAATGTCTGTGGCCTGAATTTCTGTGCATAGAGTGCTGGCAGGGGATGGCTACGTGTCCAGACCTGGAGGGGAGATAAGAGAGGGCAGATGTGATGCAGCTGTAGAAGGCTTTTGGTTTTTAAGGGTCTGGATGTGAGTCAGTGAAGAAAACCAGAGAGAAATGTCTGACATGGGTATGATGTGAATTCTGAGACGAATTTTGTGGCTTTAATATTGTGGTCTTCCATGGCTTGTCACCACTATTCTTTTGCATTCCTGAAGCCCAGCTTGTTGTTGTTGTACCTGAAACTACCAGCTTCAGGTAGAAGGTGGTTTGGTTTGGAAGTAGCTTTGTGACTATGTTTAGATAGTCCACTGTGCTCTGGGAGATCATCAGGAGGGCTAAGAAAAAGTAATGCTTTCTTCATAGCAAAATGATGAGATCAGAGTTTTGCAGAGAGTCTTACGACAGATTTGTGAAATGAGAGTCATAGTGGCCGTGACCTCTCAAGTTCCAGGCATCAGTCATTGTGGAGGATGGGAAGGAGTGGTGGAAGCCCTGGAGTGGGGGTCGTGGGGCAGGCACATCCCTGGGGAGGTCCCACAGGGCACGGGGCAGGCAGGGAGGTGTATCTCTGATGGGGCTCCTTCCACCTGGGGCAGCGGCACCTGAAGCAAGGAGGGGAGGGTGGCAAGGGGGCTCAGAGCACAAGCTGTGAGAGTGGGAACGGCCACGGCGTGGGTCAGGATCACAACAGAGACGAGCTGGGGTAAGCACCCTCAGAGAAGAGTAGAACTGAAGCAGGACCCAAAGCTGAGCGGCTGGAGAAAGGAAGCAGCCTGGCAGAGATGCAAAGGGGAGTCCTGCAGAACTGCCGGAGCCTCCAGGGACCTTGCAAGTTGGAGGGGTCTGCCCCGGGCAGGGTTACTCTTGGGCTCTGAAGAAGTCAGATGTTGTTGCGACTGGTGCCCTCTGCTGCCGCTAGATCATATTGATCACCTTAAGCATTTTTTAGAAATGTTTCTTGTCCTTTGCCAGCATTGTAAATCTTTACTGCCTAGTAAAGGAAATGCTCTGGCATCTCACTACAGTATTTCTAAGAAAGCATGTATAAGCATATGGATAGGATTTTCTTCTTTGATAGACTTTTACTGCTGATGGCACTGAGATGTCCCTTCTTTACATCTCAGCAAGTCGTAGAGTTGTCCCTAGTGATCTTGCTGGTCTGATTTCCCTTGGAATCAGCTCTGAGCTCAGATTCAGAGTTTCCAGGAGCTTATGTTTTCACTTAGATGTGTCTGACATTCCCCTGGTACAGTGATTTTTCCAGTTATAATCACGCAGACATGGCTTTACGTGGCTGACTACTACTGGCTTCATCTCTCTCACTCAGTGGTTATCACTATAAAAACACTGAGTCATTTTGTGTAGACACTATTCTCATGCCTTGGGTGGGTACAGCATTTTTTTTTTCTCGATGAAACCTGTTGACTCCTCATTATCTGAGATCATAAAACACATTGGTGATGTCTGCTGGCGAAGCTGTCCCCAGCACTTCCTCCAGGTACAATCACACAGAAGACTCTCTTCCTTTCTCAGCCACAGCAGAAACACCAGAGCAGTCATTTCTGGAGTTAGCGCAAGGAGACCCCCATGGGTGATGATAAAAGCAGTCCCACAGCAGCAGTGATGTGGCCATGAGGTACAGGAATCAGTGCGGGGCCTTCAGGTCTGTCCCAAGCTCTGTGACTACAGGAGTGCTTTCAGACACATCATGTCACCAACCAGTCAGTCCCTAAGCTCTGTCTCTACGTGCATCTCTAACATTTTGCAATTGCAACCTTCCGCTACAATTTTTGTGGGGCTTTTGATAGTAGCAAGTGTGCATGTATTAGTGTGTGCAATGGCAGAAACAAGAGGCTCTAGGAAGCACGAAGTGTAAATTTGCTCCTGTTAGAAAGTCTGTGTTTGTACAGACCCCGTGTGAAAATAGCTGGCCAAAGCAAAGCAGGGAGAGAAAGGTCATTTATCTTCTCTCAGAACGCAGAGATGGAGACCTCAGAAAAGGAATATTCACTGTAGTAATAAGGAACTAGTAGTTATCTGTGTGCTTCTTACTTTTCCTGTAAGCAAGGGAGGTGAAGATGTAACTCCACAGCAGAATGATTTTCAGCTTGTTATCAATGGGCTTATTTCTCTATAATTAATTGTCTTTCATAATCACATCAGAACTGTATCATAGATTTTTCCTTTCCCATGGGCCTGCCAGGCCAAGGTTGAAAATCAGTTACCATACCATGGAGAGGTCTTTCTGCAGATGATGAAGGCATTTTACTGGATAATTCTGCTCTTATGTTAACCAGGAGCGATTATTCCAAATTCAAGTTCTGCATATCTATACCAGTGTGGTGGAGGAAGGAGTCCCTTCTCATACAAGGATTTTCTTTGACATATTACCTGGTGTCTGGGTTTGTCATGTCTTGAGGTGGGATCCCAGATAATATGTAAGAGGATCCTTCTAGGTAGATAGAGAAATGAGACTGTTATCTTTGCAGTCTTTCTGCTGCTTAGTCCTTCCTTGAGTAGGGAAATCGTCATGTAGCTGTAACTTCATGAAGTGTTTCATGGTAATGGCTGTTGGCTACTCTGCCGTTCGTGCATTCAAGGAGCTGAACAGCAGTGGCAAGAGCTGCCAGCTTCTACTGAGAGACTGTGAAGTGTTTTACAAAGCATTTAGCCACAGCAGGGGTTGAAAGAGCAGCACAGTAGTGAGTGAAAAATTAAAGAAAGGGGCTGTTTTTCTGGCAATGGACTGTAAGCTCTGTGAGTCAAAGACCTTGTCCCAGTTTTTTGCAAGGTGGTGCCCTCGTCAAGCACTGCTACAGTACGTGGTTGTGATTGTTGTACTACTGTTTGTAGTGTCTGGGGAAGGTGTTGTTTTGAAATCCCATCAGATAAGGATGAAATATCATCCCCACTATGCCACACTAAACACATCCTCCTGAATGTAGACAAGCTAATTCCGTGTTGGCTTGGGTGTGTTCCTCCGGCTTGCAGAGCTTCAAGTTCTGCCCGTTGCTCACTCAGGGCTAGCACAGGAACTTCCGCACATCACACGTGCACAAAGTAGGCAAACCACACAGATCTGGGGCATCTTGCTATTCACTCCTGGAAGATGGGAAACTGCTGTGAGGGGCACATATGGAAGCAGAGCTCTGCTTTGTTTGTGATAACTTGCTAGCAAGCATTTGCCCTTTGACTCCTCTCCCTAATTTTCTCATGTATCCCTTTTGCAGATCTCTGAGCCTCTTGATGGCAACCCCAAGTCCCTAATAGAAGTTGCTGCAAGTCCTAGCATGGATGATGTCAAACTTCTCGCTTGCCTTGAGCAGGTTGCTGCTGCCATGGCGTATCTTCATTCCAGGAGGATCATACACTGTGACCTACAGTGTAGTTACATTTACATTAACTCTGATCACAGTTGCCCAGAGGTATTTTTTTTCTTTCTACTCATCCTGTCTTGTTTCAGATTATTCCCTAACTCTGCTTGGACCACTGCTGCCTGTAACGACAATCTACTTCCACCCAGCTAGATCCCTGTACAAAGAGAGCCCTTGGCAAATGAGCAGGAAAGTGCACACAGATGGATGCTATGGAGCACAGCACTACAGTCATAGTCTGGTTTGTCACATGTTGAAGCATGCATTTTTAGTTACATTTTAACAGGGACATTTGCAAAAACTTTAGTAATTTTTTCTTAATCAGGTGGTAATGCAATCACCCCAGAGAGATTCATCATATGTCAAGGTAGATTTCTGGGGAAGAAGTGTCTAATTGTTTTCTGGAGTTGCTCAGCTCTGTCCTGTGAGGAAGGCTGTATAAAAAGTTTATATTGACTATCTTAACTTCTGAAAGGTTAGCTTAGATGAGTGTCAAGACAGGTCAATCCATCATTCCTCATCCCTGAACTGGGAAGCAGTGATGCTGGTCACTGTTTTCAGAACACAGATAAACTGTCCAGCAAGCCCTGCACTGTTATAACTACTGAATTCTCGCTGCTTTTGCTGAAGAGTGGATAAATGCTGTGGATTTAAATCCCCCCTCTCTTTCCCTTGTCTTCTGAAAGGTGATGGCAAAAGTTGGTCGCTGGGGAAGAGCAGTCTGTCTGCCACATCTAGGGACAGATGACAACCTCTTTGAGCCTTACGTGCGCAAAGTTATGCCAACTGATGCAGCCAAGTGGTAAGTGCATTGTTGTTTTACTTCCCCCCTCTTTTCTGCCTATTTTCCTATCACAAACTCTACCTTATCCATCTATGGCTTTAGCCACCATCTTGTTTCACATATCCACGTGCTTCTTACAGCTCCTATGAAAATGTGGAAAATCCTGGGGGTATTCTTTTAAAGTTGTGTTTTCCATATTCTACCTTGTACCTGTCCAAAGAGCAGAACATGGCTGTTTCTTTGCTTCAGAGAAACTGTCTTGTGGCTTTTTGTCCAGCAGAAAACTTGGACATTCTGGCAAAAATCGAATTCTCCTGTAACTCTGAACATGGAAAAAAATGCTGCTGTGCCTTGTGCCCCCTTTCTCTTCAACAGCTTAGGTATTTGTCCCATGAGGCACCACTGTCCGTCCCGTCGTCCCCCCCTCCCCCCTTCTATTCTCTCACATAGACACTTAACCATAGCCACTAATGCAAAGTATGAACTGAAGTGTCTGGATCCACACTGAAAAGCATGAACCACTCTGCTTTGCCTTGCTCCTCAGCTCTACAGCATACAGAAACATGTCAGACCAACAACCTGTTCACTTCTTCAATAGGGCTGCCCCAGAAGTGAGAAATGATGGGCTCTACTCCCGAGCATCAGACGTCTTTAGCTTTGGGATTATGATATGGGAAGCTTTAACAGCACAGTTGACCAACCTGCACATGTACAAGCCACTGAAACCTTTCCACTCACTGAACAGCAGGGAGGTAAAGAGGGTAAGGGTGTTTTGGGGGGAAACTCTGTATCAGCCTCTCTATAACTCTAACATTGCTAGGGATGGGAAGACCCGTTTTCCAATTTTCTCCTCCATGTGTGGAAAGAAACCCCCACTCCCACCCCAAGTGTGGATGTTGCCTATATCAGGAGGTCATTATTTCCTTCATAATTCAGTCAATATTTGGACTGAGAAATATTCCACAATCTTCTGAGTGTAGCACCTGCAATGCTGGTCATGGGACTCCCTTCTTAGACAGGAAAGTGCATTTTTACCCATAATCTCTTCTTCTTTTCATCTTTATTTTCCCATATGAAAGCTGTGTTCAGGCTTCATGGGAATCTCTCTCCTTCCTTGATTATGCATTAAGTCTGGTCCAGAGGGCATGAGACCTATTTAATTGTGCTGTGCTGCCTCTGTCCATCAGTTTGTCAACAACCTTGTCCCTTCTTCCACTACAGTGACTTTTGAACCTGTTCTCTCGGTGTGATGGCTGAGTACTGATCTCAATGCTATTAGGCTCCTGTAACATTTTTGGAGATGATTCCCTCTGCAGAGAGAAGAAACACAGTTTATTGCCTTCAGTAATGAAAGGCTGCAGTGTAAACTTAAACACATTGCTAAAGAATTTACACAATAGCCATACAAAACCACTTTTCAAGGAACTATTTATTCCCACTAACTTCAATTAACACATAAAAATTACTGTTTGTTATGCAATTATTATGCAATTCAGTGCAAGCTAGACCATTTTTATTGCTAGCAAGTTTGTTGTAGGGCAAAGTTGCACATCCAGCCACCAGTTCTCAGAAAGCTAATGCGACATTTTTTTTGTTGTCTGGATAAATAAAAACAGGTTCTAAAATTCACGGAGTTAGGACGTATCCCTCATGATTTTGGTTTTCCAAACCTCACCAGACTGATTGGGTGCATGAAAGCCTGTTGGAATCACAACCCCACCAGGAGACCTGCATTTTCTGCCATATTAGAGATGATCAAACAGGAAAAACAAGCAGTCAGGTAACAATATTCACTTGCACTCCTTTTTTGCACAGCTTTGTAACTGGACATTCAGTCCCACTGGTGAGTGATTAGTAATATCCATAGGGGTTGCTCTTACACCAGGGAAGTCCCCCAGCCTTTAACTCACAGACTCAATCAAGGCCAACACTGATTTTTTTTTTTTTTCTGGAATAGTTGTGTTGATAAAGATGTAATTTGTGTGGGAGGAGCAGGTGAGGAGGAAAGGGGAGACAAGTTTATGCAAGTGCCCTTTTGTGCTTTGGCTGACATTTTGCGGGGAGCTAGAACTGTCTTGGGTAGAGCTGTGTTAGAACCAGTCAGACAAATTGTTTAGTGTCTAATCAAGACCCAAGAGTCTTCTGCACCATGTACTATGTGTGAGGAGGTAAATGAGACAGCATGGAGCCATATATTGCTATGGTAATTGCTTGCAGTAGGAAAGCAGACTCATGGTCCCTCAGGCATTGCTATGCTGTCTCACAAAGACAGACCATCATGGCAGGAGAGCAGCAGGCAGGGAGCCTGGCTTCTGCAGGGCTCCACATAGGTCTTGGTGGAGTGGGCTCAGTACGGTGGGAGGTCTGTGCCTTCCTGCATGTGCATCCCCAGTGCAATCTGCCTCTTCATAATCTTGGAAGAACATTCTGATGGAGGCTTCTCACAATATCTGCCCAAAGTTTGTTCCAAATTCTTGGTAGGAGGAGGAAGATCAGAAGGAGGGTTGTTCAGGTACCAACAATATAATAATGGAGTTAATACTCTGCTGTCAGATAACTTGTCCTGGAGTGGCTCTGTTTGCCGCATTCACCTTCACCAAATTCCCCAAGGCACAGAGACTTGCTGTCTGCTTACTAGGGAGTTTATACTGTTTCCTGTTAGCCTATATAAAAATAATGTAAAGCAGCAGAAAAATAGGTGCCAGCCTCCTTCACTCACTAGCTCACAGAGTCACTGCAGAACACAGAGCTCCAAAGGGGAAATCACTTCCCTCCACAGGACAAACCGCAGCCTCACCAGCATCATGGGGAATTCGGCCATTCACTTCAACAGGATAGAGATCTGGTGTCCATTGTAGATACGCCACAAGTGTCATCATTAAAAGTTTTTAAATGCTAAAATATGGTAAATTTCAGCATGTGTTTTCTAAGGCATGGTCATGAAACAGAGTCCTACAGAGTTGCCTGCTTGAGGAAGTCTTTAACCCAACAGACAGCTATAAACATTTTTGCTTGTCTCTATCTGTGCTTTCATGGAAAATACCTCCTAAAATCTGAGTGCAGGGTATAGAAAGCAGACACAGAGACCTATCTACAACAGAATGCCTCTGATCTTAAAAAAGAAGCCCTAAAAAGAGCTAAAAGACAGCACGTAAGGCTGCTGCAGTGAGATTAGCACAGCTCCACATTACCTACCGCATGCTGTGTGTGACAACCACTGCCAGCCCAGCAGCTTGCTGCCACTGCAACAACACTGAGGCAGCATGTGGCACATGCTAGTTCCAGAGCATCCCACAGCTTTCCACGCTGAGGGAAAATCATGTGGTGCTTCATGCTAGGAGCAGGTAGATGATAGTTTCTGATGCTGAATGCTTCTGAATAACGATGTCAGCCTGCCACGAGTCCAGCAAAGAGGTACCTCTCTGGGGTAATAGGCCAGCATTTGGCCAAATCACAGCCTAGCAGCAGGATGTGGGTAAGCATCACTTTTTCTCTCCTCTCTCCAAAGGGAATTGGAGGCTGCCAGGCTTGAAGCAGTGCCTTCTCATGTTGACATGCAGGACTACGACTCTGTTGACTTGGGGAGCAAAGCCCCAGAAGAGGACTCCTTCAGCCATATTTACGACACGGTTCTAGAGTTAGATCCTGATCTCCCACAGGCTGCTGGCAACGTATTGGACCCTGGCGATCCCCACCAAGTCCAGCCGTCAGAAGGGAATGATCTTTATTTCTCCAGGCAAGACAAATGGGGAGAGATGGTTTATGAGTTTGAGGCAAAAAGAGGAATAGACAGGAGCCCAGCAGCTTTCAAGGAGACTGGATGGTATGGTGATACTGGCATTAAGTGGCATTAAAAAAACAAAGATGGAAAAAGCAAGATGTTGGACCTCTGCAAATCCCGGATTCATGGCAGATGAAAATCCCAGCATGTACCAGCTGTACCAGCCAGGAGAGGACATTGGGATCTCATAACACTCAGAGGAGCCTGAACACCTCACAAAATCACTGGTGGGACTGAACAGCAAAAGGACAGCCTCTCTCCTGCATCCTCCCATTCTGGTCAGAAATTATTAACAAACTAGCCAAGCAGTAGAAGTTGTTCATTTCTCAAAATAGCACAGTATCACTGTCGTGGTTTAACCCCAGCTGGTAACTAAGCACCACGCAGCCACTCGCTCACTCCCCCCCAGTGGGACGGGGGAGAGAATGGGAAGGGTAAAAGTGAGAAAACTCATGGGCTGAGGTAAAGACAGTTTAATAGGTAAAGCAAAAACCATGTGTACAAGCAAAGCAAAACAAGGAATTCATTCACCACTTCCCATTGGCAGGCAGGTGTTCAGCCATCTCCAGGAAAGCAGGACTCCATCATGTGTAAAGGTTACTTGGGAATACAAACGCCATCACTCCAAACATCCCCCCCCTTCCTTCTTCTTCCCCCAGCTTTATGTGCTGAGCATGACGTTGTATGGTCTGCAATATCCCTCTGGTCAGTTGGGGTCAGCTATTCCAGCTGTGTCCCCTCCCATCTTCTTGTGCCCCCCCCAGCCTCCTTGCTGGTGGGGTGGGGTGAGAAGCAGAAAAGGCCTTGACTTTGTGTAAGCACTGTTCAGCAATAATGAAAACATCCCTGAATTTCCAACAGTTTCCAGCACAAATCCAAGACATAGCCCTGTGCTAGCTACTATGAAGAAAATTAACTCCTTCCCAGCCAAAACCAGCACAATCAGTTAACACAGAGGATTCACCCAATAGAGGTTTGAGGGTTTTTTGCCACAGGGCACCTACCAGCCTTTCAATGGGCTGTTTGATAATGACGCTATTTCCAAACATTGTTCCACACTTTTCCTCTGGCAAGGAGAATGCATCAGTGGTGCACAGGAACCCAGACACCTCCCATAAACCATCTCCGCAACTGTACTGCAAGGACTTCACTTCTGTTCACTTCTAAAAAGCATTTTTAATGTTAACATATGAGTGCATGACTTTTGGGAATAAAACTGGATGATTTTGTTTACTGAAACTCAATTGTGAAAACAAACAGGATTGGTTGGTTTGTTTTCAAAAGATAGTTCGTGTATTTGGATGAAAACTAGAATACAAACCCAGAATTTACTTCCTGCTGGAGAATTACGATTCTGTCCACCCACTTCATCAGCTCTGGCATTAGGTGAATTAAACACATCCTAAATTATATAGCAACACACAGCTGGAAATGTGTGTGGGAGTGTAAGAAAAAGCCAGCAGACGATCCTGGTCAGACCAATGCTCCATCTATGCCAAAGCCTGTTTGGTAGTGCATGAGTATGTGAGTGTGTATGGCACACACTTTTGACTGCTTGCAATGTACTCTGTAATGACAGTCAAAGGGTCAAAAAGGTGGAGTTTGGGAGAGAGGACAATGCTTTCCTCACCCCTCCAGTCACAGCCCTGGGCGGGGACGAGGAGAAGACTGAGCTTTAGTGAGGGACTGTAGAAAGAATTTCAGTTGTGTAACTCTTGATGGGATTAATTGGTTAGTCCATGAGATTAAGGGTGTAATTCTTAGGTTGAAGAGGAGACAAAGAGACAAAGACAAAGCAGAAAAGACCTTGACTCTGTGTAAGCACTGCTCAGCAGTAATGAAAACATCCCTGAATTATCAACACTGTTGTCCGCACAAATCCAAGACATAGCCCTGTGCTAGCTACTATGAAGAAAATTCACTCTACCCCAGCCAAACCCAGCATATTCTCCACCCCTTATTTCATACCATTTATGTCATGCTCAGGTCCCACACTATCCAATACATCCTCATTAACCACCACTACCCTCCCCATCCTTTGATATAATACACAGATATCATTCCCCTAGTCTACAGACCATAGTAATAGTCCATAGGGCTTGGGGAAACTCGATTCAGATTTAGGAAGAACACTTTATTATGTAAAAAGAGGGCGGTGAAGTTCCTTTTTTTTCTTTTTAAAATTTTCCTTTATAAAGGCTGAAATACTTTTAAGCAGGCTTTTGCCCTCACTTGATCTAGAGGTCCCCCCAAGTACACCTGGATCAAATAATAAATAATAGTCCTTCCTTAATAGCTTTTAGTCTGAAGAGTCAATGTACCTTACATTGAAAGGTACAAAGAAAGAGGTCATGGTACATTGAAAGGTGCATTGAAAGAGGTCATGGAAGTTCACTCTTCATTTTCATTGAAAGCTATTTAGAAAGTCTGATGTTGGACTCTTTCAGCTGATGCCTGGATTAACTGAGTTCATTAAGAAACATTTAACCAACCCATTTGCACTGATTAATCAAATATCCTTCTTGCCAAGCTCTTATGAAATATCAGATAGGCTGTGCAATGTGTCTGGTTAGTTCTTACTTGTACTTTGTTTTGCTTCCAATGGCTGTATCATCTGAGCTATTGAATACTAGCAGAATGTATTGTACTGTACCACATGTGGATCACGGTGCCTCTTTTGCCTTAGCACTACTGGGAGATTTACTTTAGTTAATAACTCTATCTGAAAGTCACATAGGAAGAAGGCAGGGGTACATACCTAGATTTTTATTTTTTTAATCGACAGTTTTTCATTGAAATGTCATATATCTCATACCTCTTAAGTGGGGAAAAGAAATCATAGCTGATGTTCTCTTCCACTATTCCAAATGAGTTTAAGCCAAAGGATAGGGCACATCTTTCACGTTTATGAGGGATAGGCACCATATTTTCCAGAGGAGGAGATACATGCAGGAGAAGATGGTGGCTGGGAGGAGGGGATGAGCCACCTTTCACACTTAAGGGAGGCAGGGCTGAGAGCTGCAGGGGCAGAGTCTTAACATGGGCCCTCTTCACCCGGTGGTCCCACACATGAAACGTAGTGAGGGAGGACTGGAGGATCTTGTTATGTGCTTTGGCTGTGGGATGGGACGAGAGAATCAACACCCAAATCCAGACAGTTGCCATAGTCCTTGTGGGCTCTGAACCAGTCACTATCAAACATTAAATGAAACTCAAATACAATTATTAGCTTAGAAGATCTCACTTGAGCATGAAATGCACATGAAGTACATTTGCTTTAATCAAGTGAACTCTGGCTTTGATTCACTGACAAGTTCATCTTTTATGTTACCTTCCAAGCCATTGCTGCTTGTGCCATGCCAGGAAAGCACTGTCTGTTCATCTGCTACCTAGGTACTGCCTGTGAGTTCATGCAAGTTCTTGTCCCTCATGGGATGCAGGTCATGAATGCTGTATCAGTTCACTATTCACTGCCAGAGCATTTAATGGCTGATTTCCACCGTGATAAGTAGAAAAGATGTCCCAGAAACTCCCTCTTGACCCTGCAAATTCTCCTTTTCCATCTGTCACCATGTGGCTAGTGTAGCCCCTCACACAGAGATCTTTTGGCCAAGGCAACCACTGGTCCTCCCTGTCTCACCTGTCTCTGTCTTGTACCCTGCAGCCCCACTCCATACTCACCAGTTTGGCACTGACTTGTACAGAGAAGTGTCCATCCCAGGCAGTGCCCTCCACCCTGTCCTGGGCTCTCTGCACTTCTCTTTCACTTGCAGTATATTAAACACGCTCCTCTCACTTTCTTGCATTTTCTGACACAGCCCTTCTTTCTCAAGTTATTCTACATTTCCTTGGTTACCATTTACATTAGGGAAACATGATTTACACTTTTACTGAACTTGCTGTATTTTGCCATGGTTAGGAGAAAAGCCCAGCTGACAGATACTAATACCTGTAAACTTGAAGTTAAAATGCTGCTGGTTTATGGAATTTTCTCCATTCAAAAACTAGCCTCCCAAACGATAAGAAAACATGTAAATCCATCTGTGGGAACTTGTCTGAAAGACTAGGCTGATGACAATAGCCAATAGTGTGTTCTCCTGCAGACGTCTGTGTTGTATTGTGCTAGGGGTTTCTTGCATGATACTGAGGAAATTGCTATAGCCTGACTTTCTACACAATCAACAGGAAGATGGTGTCACCATGGTGAAGAAGCGTCCTCCACCACCATCCTCCTGCTAGAACACTCCAGGGCTGGCTGTGCCACTGTGGTGGGGTCACTTCTTAGGGCTGTTCTGTTTCTTTGAATTTCTCCTTTAACTTCCCAAACCACCCTGCTACTTCTGTGCTTCTGTCCCTAGCCGGACTGAAAGGCATAGTGAAGGCATATGTTATATCACTTGGCATTACTATCAGTTACTTTTTTCTTCATGTTTTAAATACATGATTTCTCATCTGTTTTCCTTATCACTATAGTTACTTGATATCACAAAGTGTAGCCAAAGGTTTTATTACTTGGTGATTGCTGAATTTTTCTTGAATTTTAAATTGTCCATTGGTTAATTTTTCCATCATAATTTTTCCTTATGATATGCACTGTTTTCAGAACATACAATCAGCAAGTTACATTTTTCCATGATCTTTTGAGATGATGATAAGCAACTTCTCAAAGTTGCTGAATGACTCTAGTTAAGGCCCTAGCCTGAGTTTCAGCAGGTCTGTGTTCAGGTCCTGTCTGTACTGCAGATTCCCTACTCAGCCTTTGGGAAGGCGCAGTGGGCACTCTGCCCTGTGATGAAGGTGTTATAGTTGGGGACAGCTGATAAAGTTGCCCCTTCACTTCTTTATCTCCCAGGGCATGGACCTTTTGCATGCTGTACACCATGGAGGTTCTGCAACTGGTTCAGGAGCTCCACTGCTCATGCAAGCATCTGGGAGCAGCAATTTCAGGAGCTCTGGGACTGACTTTTCCCATTTCCTGACTTCTTTCTGCCTGGCTTGGGGAAGCGCCTCTTCTTTCTTGTTGCTGACCATAGTCTAGAGCTAAGCTTCTTGGCTTTATTCAAAGGTGATGGGGTATAGCAGCAACACAGTGATTTACTGTTGGTGGGGTCACAGGAAGGTTGTTATCATCTTAATTTTCTTGCCCTTTTGGAGACTAAACAAGCAATTTAGCATGTATTGCAAATGACTGGTGAACTTCTTTGGCTTCATCCTTTTTCAGCTGAGTTATGGTTTGGGTCCAGTGAGTTCATATACAAATATTTAACCAATTTGAACTAGCTGGTCAAATGTCATTTCTGTGATCTGAAAACTAATGATGTGGTTTGTAGCTTATCTCTAGTACTACCTATGTAGCATGTTACAAATATGGGTGTTACACAAATTGTTGAATGCTGAAGTTATCACTGAACCTTAATACCTGCTGATCATGGCAGATCCTTTATCAAATTGCTGCTAGAAATAAGGCAGAGGTTGATATTATGATTTTCTACAAGGCACTAAGGAAAGTCCTATCTGAAAGTAGTAAGAGTTTAGTAGGTGAGATGTTGTTATTCACAGCAGAACAAGCGAGATGATTTCCACAAGCTACTCTGCTATCCTGCTCAATGAAAATGTTCAGTGAAATGTCACATTATAACATAAGGACATAGGAGCCTGAGGATAGATGTACTGGATCACGACAATAGTCAAGCCAGCTCAGAAACCTCTCCAACAGTGGCTTAAAAATGAGTTCCCAAGGAACAGAATAAAAGCATGGCAACCCAAGAGGAACATGCTTTCAGACTGCTCCAGTCTCCAGTGATTCCTGAGCCATTGGTGGTATCTTTGTGTTTGAGTACCCTCAATGGATTTTTCTCCCATAAATTTGCCCAGTTAATTTTTGGACACATATTATCTTGCAAAACGGTCTTCCACAGCTCAAGGGCATGGTGTTTGAAGAACCACCTTCTTTTGCCTGTTTAAAACCTGCTAATTGCTATTTTAGTGCTCTATACAGGAAGAGAATATGAGCAGCCATTCCCTTCTTACCTTCTCCAAACCCTTCACAGTTTCACAGATGTCTGCTATATCCACTTCATTCATATCTTTCCCAGCCCAGAGAGACCTAGTCCATTTAACCAGTCCTTCCAGACTTTAAGTCATCCTAAATGCCTTATTCTAAGGCTTTTCAAGGTCTACACCATCCTTTTGGAATTGCAGCTTCACACAGAATTCCAGCTAAAGGTCCACCATGGGCTTGTATGGTGATGTAAAGAGGTGCCTTTTGTGTTCTCTATTCCTTTTTTAATAATGCCTAATGTTTGGTTTGCTTTTTTGGGCATCCTACTTGGCATAGAGCCCCCTTAATATTCAGGCTACAATGGAGGAAAAAATAATGAATAAAAACTCTGACATGGTCTCCTCTTCCATGACCTCAGTCTCCCAAAAAACAAAGGGTATCAGACGTTCTCTAGGAGTGCTGTCAGATTTCCAGGCTTCATCAGTTGTAGAGCCTCTTGTATTTATCTGTCCAGGGGCTGCCCTCCACAGCAGCAGGAAGGAAGAGCTGCTGCAGCACAATCTTTTGCATGTCTTGTTTCTCCCCACCACTTCCCAGCCTCCTCCTAGCAAAGAGAAAGGGTAGAAAGGCTTTGTCCTTGTAAAGTTTAAGGAAAGATGGGAAATTTGGCCTATCTAAAGAGATGCTAATGTTGCCGATAATGTTGCAGATTGATCTACAGTCTTCATGAGATCAGGAAGACCTTTCCCCACCAAAACCTTTGGTTGTAGCCAGCCAGCCTTCCCTGCTTATTTCTTTCCTCCCTAAAGCATATCAAACATATAGTTGTGTCTCAGGGGTGAGAAAAGATTCAAATGCTAGATGTCTTAAGGTGTATGTACAAGTATTATCCAGCCTTCACAAAGTGCTTGACTGGAGCAGATAGCCCAGGAGACTTTTGAAAGAGGTTGGAGCTTGCACAGTTGGTGCAACACTAGTGTGTTATCAATGCTGTTTTTGTCACAAGCTAAAACACAGCGCCATACTAGCTGCTGTGAAGAAGCCAGAGCCTGTATACCCTTGGAGGCTGTGAATACACTTGAAGGGGCTGTTTTGGGGATAAAAAGGTGTCTTTTTTCACACAGACCCAAGCTGGAGGAGAACAAAGCAAGTGAATTAAACAGTAAGTCCAGGTTCCAGATTGAAGGCTGCTTGTAAGCACAGGATGGGATCCCAGGAGCCGGACCATACATGCCACTAGGCAGGCTGCGCAAAGCAACATCCTCTGGAAGACATTCAGAGTAAGGCCTGGATTTTGAAAGATTAGTTCATACAATGGTGTCCCACCCTGTCAATTCGAGCTCAGATTCACAGGTGAAGCCAGAGAATGGTGCCATTTCATAACAAGACCAGAGGCCCCAGCATCTGCTTTCATACCACACTGGGAAGAAAGCAGAGTCTTTCAGGTACTTCTTGTGTATGCGAACTGTATCAAGATGGGCCTCTCATATTCAAATAGCCTCTCATACTCAAATAATTCCTGTCTTCCTGTCATCAGACGTGACCCAAGACCTTTGGCAGTTAAATCTCTTCCCAGTGAAACTCACGGATCGCTCCAAGCAGTTCTGGCTTTATCCCAATACCATTTTGAAACCCTTTAGGGATTATGCAAGTTAATTAGATAAATAATTAAAAAGCCACGTCCAGATGTGGGATTGACTCTGTGAGCAAAGCCCTGCTTTTCCAGCGCATTAGGATTCACAGCAGTTGTTTTGGGGATGCCAATAGAGGAATGCAAGGCAACTTATCAGTAAAAGAAAATACAAACAACTTCAGTTTTTCCTTGACAACACTAAAACTGACTGTTCTCAATCATATAATCATCTCTCCAGACACAACCTAGAAGGCTCCTCTGAATTTCACCCATCTGCCCACTTCTGGTTTTAAATACCCTTGGTGTGCAGTATTCAGAGCAATGCCTGTTGTACCAGAATTTGCAGAATTTGTTGCTGGTAAAAAAAACTTCATTAGGGCCAGGAGAGATGCACAGGGTATCAGAGTTATCTGCCCCAAAACAGATCCCTAGCAGTCAGATATGTAAATCTGTGTAAGTCTCTTGAGGTTCCCTTTGTAGTTAAGGAAAACAAATAAACTTCTTTAGTGACTGACAAACTTCACACTAAAATAGGTGCATGAGAATGCCAGATGACCCATTCTCTGGAAGTATCAGTGTTTCTCCACTAACAGGGGCGACTACCTGATTTGTACACCTACCTTTTTGATATCTAAATTTAGGTGGGAAATGTTTCTTTCCTCACTGCTGTAGAATCTGCTAGTCCTCAGCTAATTGGCCTAAAGATAAAATCTGCCCATCCTTTAAATCCCATTTTGGCAGCTCAGTAGAAAACAAAGGCTGGTATTCACAGTGTATCTGGTTATTTTTGTACACATGAAAGTGCAGATGTGGGCACTCAAAACCCGATTGAACCAATGTGGACTCAAGTTCTAAGCCAATGAGTTGGTTGGTGCAGGAAAGAAAATGCCTTTCATAGCCCATTACCATTACCTGAGAGACAAATAAGAGACTTAGATAGATATAGATATATAAAAGAATATATATATAGGATATATAAGAATATATCCATTGTTTTAACACTTCCTTCCAGTGTCGCACCACCTAAGGGGTCAGTATCATTTTGGCTATGTGTCTCAAAAGATGTAATGGGATGGGCTGAGTGCTGGCAGGTGGCAGAGCCTGTTTCACTGGCTCAGAGGAACTGAAATGGTCCCTGACATGGTTGTTTGGGTGGGATCTGTCTCATCTGACATTAGTTGTCTGAAAGTCTGGATAAGCTCCCTCTCTAGTGTGTGGAGAGAAATAGGCATAGCCGGAGGACACTGACACCCGTTTAATGCTCACCCACTACCAAACAGGTGCTGGGCAAAGATCCAGGTGTCTGAGCCGAAGAGCGGGAGAGTGTGACCAGACCCTATGGGGTGATGGCGAAGGGCTCTTCTGTGGGGCCAGACCTACCCAGGGAACATAGAAATGGGGACTTATCACTCCTGCTGGGGATCTGGGGCTGCAAAACACAAAGCTTCTCAAGAACAGGGGAGGGGAGAGGGAAAAAAAAGGGGGGGAAAAAACCCCAAGCTTTTTCAAACAAAGCTGTCCAGGGAGGTTTTGCTACAGAGCAACTCTGTTTGACCCACTCCATTTTTCTTGCCAGCATTATACGCTGCACTGTCTTTGAGCACCAGTTTCATAGATAGGAAATATCTGACCTTTGTTAATCAGAGATAAACATGAAAATAATATCATTTGACACAGATTCTCATTCAGATAGAGTTTAAGAGTAATTTCATGTTTCTTTCTTATTACACAGATTTCCTTCAGTGATAAAACTGTGTTTCTATTCCAGTATGTTCCCATTCCATTCCTTAAGCTGCAGTTGTTATCAGCTTCCATTCTCTACACCCCATGTCCTCTTCCCTTGTTTCTTTCTTTCCTTACTGGGGCTTCACTGAGTCTGAATTAATACTGCTTTAGGACTATTATATTGCTCTCAAAAATCAAGTTTAGTAACATTCATTAACCTTAATAACCAAAGAGTAATTCATGCTCTTGACACTTAAGCAGTGTCAGAAAATAAGTATAATTTTGCACCTACTAACTTTCTTTTTCTCACCTTGTACCTACTTCACTGGTTTACTGCACTACAGGGTTCCTGAAACTTGAGCTATGCCATTTAGTAATTATGTGTCTAGTTTAGGAAAGGCATACCTGTTATTCAGACTCCTTCCCATACCTACTTAGTTTTAAGAAGATATCATCCACCCAGCCCTGGCCAGCAGCAAGCCTGAGTGCCTGCTGAACGTGCAGCCCCTTTCACATCCCCTTGTACAGTGATGTTTCCTCCAAGCTTCCCTGACTTGCTCTACTCATCTTGCTATAGCTACTGTGTTCAAATGTGCTCCAAGAAAGGATCAGTATCTCCTTGCAGAAAGTCACATATAAAGGAAATACACAGCCTAATGCCGTGCCTTGTAGTTGGGGCTGAGTGGAAAGTGGAGGAATGGCAGGGAGGCACATTAGACCCAAGGGGCTGTAGGAGTCTGAGTACAGTGGTTACAGTAGATCACTAGCACTTTATAGACAACCCCTATGATGTACAGACAAAATTTGGCAACAGAGTCCTGGGATCAACTCTTCAGTCTCAGATGACTGAATCACTGTTCTGCTCTACTTCTCTGCCAGAAAACACACACAGTTCTCACCCTGTTTGTAGGGGTTTAGATTCCTGTAGGGAGGAGAAGTGGGAAGCATAACATTTCATTTAAGATTTTACATTGCATTAAATACTTGATATTAATTAAGCTAATCATTCTGTTAAGCTCTGTTCAGGGTGTCTTTACCTTTCATGATCCTTCTATGGATCTTCAACTAGTTTCTAGAAACATCAGAATGGAGACAGCAGGTTGCTGCAGGGATTTGTGGTTTGGGGGGAGCCTCTGACCATGTAAATGCTGTAGGCAGTATGGTTTGTCTGGTTGAAATGTCAGATTAAGACAAAATGAGTGTATTCCTCAAAATCTGAATGTGTGACTTGGGTACAATTGCATAATTTCATTCCAGAAATAGAGGCGAAATTCCTAGGAGGAACTTGGAGTGATGCCCTTTTTCAACCACACCTCCCTACACTGTGCTCAGATACTAGAGGGACTGGCAGATATCAATCTATGCATGAGGGCAAACAGCAAGAGTTTAAGCATATACATAGCAGCTAGGCTCTAAATAATTCTGCATTTTGAGTTTGTTTGACAGCATTAGAACATGATTTCTTTAGTCCTACATGAATGATTACCCAAAGGACCACAAGCTGGAGAGGTAAAAAATCAGCATGCAAACAAGGAGTTCATCCCTAGCTTGTTCATTCTTATCTTGAGCAGGTTAATAAGTAATCTCATATCTCAGCAGGAATAGGAAGGGACTATTGGCTAATTTCATCTGTGTGCTTTGGTATCATAGCATATAAATAAGCATGAATTTACAGGTCCAACATCAGGCTCTTCTGACACTTGTCTTCTCTTCCTCAGCCCACCATGGAGCTCCTGGGAATGACCACTATTTTCTTGCTGCTCTGCATCTCATGCCTTCTTCTCTTTGCCTCATGGAGAAGCATATCGCAAAAAGAGAAGCAGCCTCCTGGTCCCATCACACTCCCCATTGTTGGAAACATACTCCAGCTGAACGTGTGGAACTTGCCTGAAAGCTTGAAGAAGGTAAGGGACTGTGTCCTTCTTTCTTACATTGTCTCCATTGCATATAAAACAAAGCCCAGTCCAGACTCTCAGTTTAATTCACAAGCTTAATTTGCATTGACCAAACATCAGACTCAAACAGAAACAAATGGTTTCCCAGAAATACATGCTTCTGAAGTCTATACATTGCAATAAATTATATATCTAAGTCTGTATCTAAGTCTATATATTGCAAGTCTAAGTCTATATATTTGCAGTATCATACTAATGATGAGTACTGTGCTGACCTCACAGCAGTACTACAATTTGCAGTGGATTTGCAATCAAGGCACTAATGCTATTGCAATATTCACTATACTTCTCCTGTGCCCAACTCCTCACCACACTAGCAACATGGCCTGGCCCTTTTTGGGGGAGGACCCTGCTCCATTTTGCTGCCTCTGCTCACTAGCAGATGGGTCAGATCTCCTAGGAGTGGAAGTAGCAAGTGAAGGGGTTGAAGCAAAAAAGTTTGGAGGTGAATTGTGCTGTCCATTCCCTCCTCTGGCTGACATCACCCATCTGTCAAACAAAACCTGTGCGTTGCAAGGCCTGGGAGGGGATAGGTGGAGGGAGTTCAGCTGGAGTGCCTGTTCATTAGGGGACTGTGAGGGGATGGTGGCAGATGGGTGGGAAAGGCGGGTGTCCCTGAGTTCTTCAGAGCGAAATTGTGGTGATGGTTGACATCACCGTGTGTATTGTCAGATGCACACATACCCATATGAGGTCCTTTTTGCCTTCGTACTTATGAACGTTGAGAATCATGAGCACTCTCAGGCATTCTGCTTTGTTTCAGAGCGCTAGGTTATTCAGTATCCCACCACAAAAAACCTGGGACTATATCTAGTTTGCTCTTAAAAAGTGAGCACAAGAAGTGTTCTAGGTTGGACCAAGTAGCCCAAGAACCTTTCTGCAACTGTAGCCAAAAGCAGATGCCTGGGAAAGAGTACATGATTAGTGCAAGGATGCAGTGACCCTCCACTCATATACTTGCTCAATTTCCAGAGGTCATGGCCCAGGAGATTTTAGAGACAAATGTGGTATGCTTATGCTCAAAAACCCTTTAGGTGCTTGCTTCCGTAAGTGTATATAATTGCTTTTTGAGCCCATGTAAACTGTTATCCACTCTGCTCTCTAGAAAGGCATTCCAGACTGTTTTGCCAGTCCCATGAAGAACTATTTTCTTTTCTGGGATTTGGACTTGACACCTCACTATTTCCATTCATATCCCCTATTTCTTGTACAATTCCCTCTTCCCCTGGCTATAATTCATAGTTGAAAGACCTCTGCACTGCTGCTAATCAATGCTATGTCTCAGCGATGATGGGACAATGGCACATCAACCCTCAGATCCTTTCGCTACAAACTTCTTTTCACATGATTAACATTCACACATGTTGTTCTTTTTGTTCCTCTTTCCTATAGCTCAGCAAGAAGTACGGTCCTGTCTTCACAATATATTTAGGCCCACAAAAGGCTGTGGTGCTCTATGGCTATGAAGTTGTGAAAGAAGCTCTGATTGATCAGGCAGATGACTTCAGCGGAAGGGGCAATCTACCACTGCTTAAAAAACTCTTCCAAGGCACAGGTAATGTTAGCATACAAAGCTGATGCTGTCAGTGCTTCAGGAGCACAGCTGAGAGGGCAGTTGAGGACAGAATGGTGCATTTCATTTACTCCTTTCATGCATACAAATTAGCAATAAAAGACTAAAAGTCCAACTCATTACTTGGACCCTTGAGTAAATTGGACCCCTGGAGACTGTTTAAGGTCCCAGGTTGGCTTCACTGAGTGCCTTCCTATTTTCAGCATGTTTTAAATTCTGGCTAAAAATTTGTTATTAAAAAATGTGCCTCTAAGATCTTACATTCTCCCATTTCTGAAAATATTGACAACATACATACAGCTAAGCAACCAGCAACAGGAAAGTCCACAGCACAACAAAGACAAGATAATATAGGCTGCCCCAGTAAGGACCACATTCAAGGTAAAGCCCTGAGCTTATTCACCAGGGTAGTTCCCAGTATGGCATGTATCTGGGTAAATAGTACCTATTCCATGGTACTATATTACAGTATCAATGGTATTGCAAATAATGATATGCAGTGTGAAGGTACACAGCAGAATGTACGAGCAGTTATGTTAGCGCAAAGGCCATGTGCTTGTGGTCAAGATCAATTCAGTACCAGTGTTACCTTGTTATTTACAACCTAACATAGATTTTCTTATTCTGGGAATAAACTCAGTTTTACTCAAAGTGGTGTGACAGATGGATCAGATTTGTCCCCTCCAGAATTGCAGAGAAGTTACATTTTGGGGCATATAGCAATTTCAGTATAACTCCACAGAGCAGTGTCTTTGTATGTTTGTGAAGTACTTACTGTGTAGCTCCCATTCAGGAAAAAGAAAAATCTGTTTCCTCATGGATGTCTATTTTTCCTTCCTGTATCAGGCATTGTGACAAGCAATGGGGAGACCTGGAAGCAGCTCCGACGATTTGCACTCACCACCTTGAGGGATTTTGGGATGGGGAAGAAGAGCATCGAGGAGCGAATCCAGGAGGAAGCTCATTTTCTGGTGGAGAGGATCAGGAACACACATGGTAGGACATGGACTTTGTGCCTGCTGGGACACTCTGCATACCTGCAATGAGGCAGTGAGGGGTATAGGACTGCTTCACCAAATCTGTGACCCAAGAAGTGGGCATGTGGCTGCTGTTTCTGCTCCCACAGGCAAAGTTATCACTGCTGGGAGTAGGTCAGTCAAAGGCACTGTGACAGTATGGAGGGATAAATGTAGGAGACCAGTGTAACCGCCTTATAGGTTTCGACCTATAAATCTGTTTCCTGGTAGTATAGAAGACAATGTTACTTCTAAGTGCTTCCCCTGAGAGTGGCACAGTACCAGCCTGGACCACAGGCTTCCTTTCCACAGCCAGCCTTCAATGTGTGCTTATTCTGCAAGGGGGGAAAAGCAGAATGCTGAAACATCAGTTTCCTGTGAGCCGCTAGCAAATTCAGTCTGGATTCACAGATAAACACTCCTGCTACAAATCAGAGAAAACATTCTCACCTGTATTGCTCTTATCCTTTCACTAATACAGTAATACTGTATTTCCTGTGCCCTACTGCAAGCCTCCATCTCTGGCTTACCTTGTTATGGCATCTTTTACTGTATACTAAAAGGCTTTGCAAGCAAGATATATACAACTGAAAAGTATAAAGCCATTATTTACTCTTAATGGAAATAATAAATAGCTAGGACTAGTTATCTACTAGGCTCAGCATTAATATACTCATCACATCCAATGAGATATCTGCTGAGACTTCAAGGGCCATGGAGTCATCAGTCAGGCAGAGAAGAGTTGGTGCCATTGCTCCTTGGAATAGGCTGATCCTCAATGCTGCCAAGTTGCCATTTTCTGACTCTTTTTTTTATTTTTAGGATTTTATAACTTTTCATGTTGTTGTTTCTCCTCTTGAACCCTTGAGATGCACCCTATGACTGTCTGCAGTTATACCTTTCCTTTCATTCTTGGGTCTTATATCACTTTTTTCTCACACTGTAGTTTTCTTAGATGCTTATGCAGCTGTGCTATCAAACCTAGACTTTGACCACAGGCATTTGAACCTCTAGGAGAGAGTTATACAACTGAGGTTACACTAATAGAGTTCATAAACAGGGTGTAATAACCTAAAGACATGGCTCAGGCAAAGTCCTTACGGGTTTTGGTGGGAATCTTTAGGCTATTTCTAATAAACAGTCTATAAGGCAGACAGGCATGTGTGAGCTGAAGAGGAATGAAGCCACTCAGACTAGTGTTCTGCTGAGAACAGGACAAAAGAGATTCTTAAACCGTTCAACAGGGAAATTAGTTAAAGTAGAGAAGAATAAATTGGATAAGCTCTTCACCATCCTTTCAAAGGAGTGCAAAACTCTGGGTCTGAAGAGGATGCAAAGCTTCCCTATAGTGTCAGAGGAGGGCATGATGCCTGAAATACTGAAAGCAAGATGATACCATTGGTTTTCTGTTGTTGCAGAGAGACCCTTCAACCCTGGCAACTTCCTAGTCCATGCTGTTTCCAACATCATCTGCTCCATCATCTTTGGGGATCGCTTTGACTATGAGGACAAGAAATTTCTAACTTTAATTGAGTTGCTAGATGAAAACAACAGGCTCCAGAACTCTATACAAATACAGGTGTGTACA
Source organism: Haliaeetus leucocephalus (assembly GCF_000737465.1). Taxonomy (NCBI): domain Eukaryota; kingdom Metazoa; phylum Chordata; class Aves; order Accipitriformes; family Accipitridae; genus Haliaeetus; species Haliaeetus leucocephalus. The sequence goes on from NW_010972604.1 coordinate 1,864,292, forward strand.
GTTTTATTTAATTAATAAATTTGTTAATTTTTATAATATTTTATTAATGAATATTTACTCATGTTATTATTTTTTTATTGGAGTGGATTTTCCTACATTTGGAAAAAAATTTTGAAAACCAAATAGGCAGTTAAATAACCAATTCCTGTGTTTTCTTACCTTATGGAATTGCCATTGTACATCCAAAGAAGGATATCATTGCAAAAATTGCTCAAGAGAAGTCTATCCTTGAATATAGTGAAACCATAAAGTAAAAAGCATTAAAATCCACTTGAACAATACAGACCTACTGTTCCAAAACAGTTTAATTGCCCCATTTTCATAGTTACAATTAGGACAACATTTTATTGTATCCACATTAATCAGAATGTGCTTTTCCACCATTTTATTTTTACAGTTATACAATTTCATCCCAACTATCATGGAGTACTTACCTGGGCCTCATCAAAAAATGATAAAAAATACTGAAAAAGTTCATCAATTTACTTCAGAAATCATAGTGGAACACCAGGAAACCCTGGATCCCACTTGTCCTCGAGATTTTATTGATGCTTTTCTTAACAAAATGGAACAGGTAATGTAAGAGCAAGACACTTATCGAATTATAAGAAAAACACTGCTTGGATACCAGCTTCTTTCAGTTGTGGCAGGGCACTGGGCTTTTGCAAATACAGAGGGAACTTGCTTTTCTTGGCACATCAACTTCATTCTTACTTCTCCATTTTCTTATCAAGAATTTTTAAACACAGAATTAACAGCACTAGCCAAAGTTAGGAAAGATGGAGACCAATCTGGTTGATGTAATTCAATGCTCCTCCCACATATTATTTAGTAAAAGTACCATAAATGTTGGTGTTCTGGAGAGTGAGTGTCGTATTTTTGAAAGGACACTAGATGTGTTTAAAATCATACATTACAGGTACAGGACCCTCCTTTTTAAACAAGCTGCTTAGCTTTGTCATTCAAAATGTTCTGCCACATCTTCCTCCAGGAGAAAGGGAATGGTCACTCAGAATTCACCATTGAGACCTTGAGCAGAACCACGCTCGACTTGTTCCTTGCAGGAACAGGGACCACCAGCACCACACTGAGATATGGACTTGTGATTCTCCAGAAATACCCAGAGATAGCAGGTAATAGAAAAGGAAATAAAAAACGGAAAACTTTTAATAGGTCATGGGATCAATTTGGACAATTCCTGTCACTACCACATGTGGCAATGGTCCCCTGAGTAAGGAAATGTGCATTTGCAGTGTGGAAATGTGTATTAGTCTTAGTTCTATTCACAGGAAAAAGATATCAGTACTAAGTACATTCATACATTCCTGGTGCACTAAAAGCAAGTTTTGCTGTAAATATGGGGAGAGGTTTAGGCAAACAGATGGGGGTCTTGTCCATTCAACACTTATTTATTTCCTAACAGAGAAAATGCAAAAGGAGATTGATTGTGTCATTGGCCGAGACCGAAGCCCCTGCATGGCAGATCGGAGCCAGATGCCCTACACAGATGCTGTGGTCCATGAAATCCAGAGATTCATCGATTTCCTTCCACTTAATGTCCCACATACTGTGATCAAAGACATCAAGTTCAGAGACTATTTTATCCCCAAGGTCTGTTCCACTGTGCCTGAGAAAGGTCATAATCTCTTGAAAACAATGATGTGTTCTATTCATTGTATTTTATTTTCAAAAAACACTGAAATGTGATCTAGAATTAGAATAATGTTGTTTGGAAGTGGATTCTGGAGGTTATTGAGTCCAACCTCTTGTATTTGAAAAAAAAAGACTTCATCCTCTATGTGACGAGGGAGATAGAGCTTTCTATTTTTATCACGTAAATGTAAGCAAAGTTCTAATTTATTTGGAAGCAATATTAAATACTCTAATCAGACTCACCATTAAAATTCATTTAAAAAAATCTTTGCCATATGAATGGCACACAGTTTTATTTATTAAATGCTCATTTTAAACTGGTTAAACTTTGACTACCCTTCTATTCAGCCCTGGGAACTTCTCAATGCCACTTTGCTTTAGCACGTCTCCATTTTAACTTTATTCTCCTCTCTTTGTTAATTCAGGACACTATGATAATCCCTATGCTGACTTCCATCCTACATGATAGTAAGGAATTTCCAAATCCAGAAAAATTTGACCCAGGACATTTCCTGAATGCAAATGGTACCTTTAAAAAGAGTGACTACTTCATGCCATTTTCTGCAGGTAAGACCTCTTTCTATTTCAGATTCTAGACAATTCTCTCCTAGAACCTCTTTGAAGATTTTAGTGGCTCCATCACCATGGTCTCTACAGTGATGTCTGGTGATCTGTTAGAGTCACTTCTGGGCAGCTCTAACCCCTGTACTAGAGTTTCAGTTGATTTCCTTTTTTAGCAACCACAAAAGCTCCTCCACTGCATTCTACAAGAAGAGATACATGAAGAGAGACTCAGCCATGCAACTTCTCTCTCTCCAAACTTACCATCAAACAGCAGCAGAACATGAGAAATCAAAGCCTTCAAACTGCCTTTGCCCACTGAGCACTCATTGTTCTAGATGCTTAGCCCCTAGTTTAATTCATTTACTTCCCCAAAATGCTGCAGTGCTGCCTGTCCATTGTGAGATGTCTGAACTTCCATGGAACAGTGGTTAAAATAAGTTACCAGCAAAATACTCCACTGTCATTTTTATTATTTTTTGCTTGCAGGAAAACGCATCTGTGCAGGAGAAGGTCTGGCCCGGATGGAGCTATTCATATTTTTAACAGCTATCCTGCAGAACTTTGCTTTGAAATCTGTTGTGGATCACAAGGACATTGACATTTCCCCATTAGTCAGCACTCTGGCAAACATGCCCCGACCTTATGAGGTCTCTTTTCTTCCACGTTAGCCAAGCAGAGACAGTTGCCAGCTCCCAAACTCATGAAAGCTCTGGTTGAATGACAGTCATTTCCCAATCTGTTAAGACTGAAACACTCAGATCACTTGCTAGATACTTTATGGAGAGAAATGTGCTTAGAAAAGAAAATCGTATGGTGCTTTTATAATCACCACAGACAGCTCTAAACAGAAACAGAGTAGGCAATTGCATAGGGAAGGAGACAACTGCCTGTGCAAAATTATGCAGGTTCTCCTCTGCACCTGCCTCACCTAGCTCGGGTTCCTATCTGGCTCCTGATGTCCTGACATGTCAGGGTGTGTGGACTAGTGTTCTGAGAGCCCTGCTGCTACTGTCCATATCACTTGATCCTCTCAGCACAGCAGGAACAGACGCTTGTACTCCAGGGTTTCCACAGACTCTGCTTGCGGTACCTCTCTTCTCTGTATTTTCAATTTGTTTGTGACCTGTATGTAAAGGTAAGCATAAAACAGTGTGGGGGGGTTTCTGCTAGAAGACAATCATCTACTGTATTCTTGCCCCAATACATATTGTCTCCTGTGGTGGGGATGGAGTTTATCAATGACTGGGCAGATGGGTCCTCTCCTGGGGGATCATAATGAAGGTTTGTGAAATTACAATTTATATTGCAAAATAAAGTAGCAGTACACTGAATTGTTGTTTTTCTGAGATCCCAGAAGAACATCTTTTGGTGGAAAACCTACTCCACAAAGCTTATACTCCTGAATGTCTTCCAAGTCTTGTACATATCTGACTGTTTCACTTCACTCATTTATATGAAATGTATTATGGCTTGAAGACTGAGCTGGCCAATGACCTATATAAAATTTCCGTTATCAGTAACAATGTGGGAGAAGGCTGGACTGACCATACAAGACCCACCAGAACCCCAACTGTGGTTACAGAGCTGTCCATTGTGGCAAAAAAGGACCAATCAAACAATACTGGGATCCCCCAGTGCCATTTACTAGCAGCTGAACGGCAGCTTGCATCTTCCCATTATTTTATGAAGTGTGTAAAGATCACTACAGCAATGTTGCAATCAGGCAAAAAAAGATAAAAAGAGTTTACATGAGTTGCCAAGCATACATGTACAGATGTAGGATTGGCATTTCCTAACTTGATCACATTCCCTGCAATGTATAATTTATAGTGATTACAGTGAAGATAGATTGCTGAATCTGTGCTATGTGGGAAAAGACAGCAACTGTAATATTACCACAATGGCATTAACTGTTTATGTGAAACAGGCACAACTTCTTTCTTTTCAAAGTATTAATAAGCTTGATATACCATGAGTTGGTAGCATAGCATTGCAAAGGCAAAAGCCACAAATGTCGCAGAATCATGGAAATATGAATGAAAGAAAGATATATGAAAATATAGTTTATCACCATATACCAAAAAGGATCAACTATTAACAAGTCTTCTCACCAGATAAAAAGAGGAAAACACTCTATACTTTCTTTTCAGCTGTGCCATGACTAAAATAGGCAAAGCAAATGGCCCAGGGGCAGCTTCCCTGTTCCAGACATCTTCCTCCATGCTGAAAAGACAATGAGGCAGCCAATGCAAATCAGCAAGAAAACAGCTTTAGCTCCCAGAGACTCCACAATGATATGCAGCAGGGCTTTGAGATTAGAGGACGGCTATAGCTGTGTCCTGGAAGCCTCACTTTGTGTCACCTGTGATACAAAAAGCAGTGCAATGGTAACCAATAACTGCTCACAAGTCCTCTGGGTTAACTTCCTTTAGCACCAAGTAATATTATCACCTCCTGGGAGACTAAGGATCAGATATTTTTAAAATTCCAATGCTTACTGAATAGGATGTAGCTCATCGACCTTTGTTGACCACTAAACTGAAAATCATCCATTTAAGAAAACAACCATCATTGAAAAGCTCTATATCTCCGACAAAGCCATATTGCTCACTCTCTCTCTCTGCCTGCTAACACTCAGTGTTACTTAGACTTTATCTTCTGCTGGGACTGTACAGACAGTGCATTGCTTGCTCGTGTGCAGGACTAGGCAGGGCTATATGAATTTTCTATGGCAAACTCGACACAATGTCCTGTCGCTTCGCCACATGAAGAAATGGCTTTCAAACTCGATTAATCCATTTTGCACACTGTTTCTATTAGTTCCCAAATACCTCTCACAGAACATAAGTGCCTCTGTGAGCTCAAGTTTCCAAGACGTTTCTAAGAAGCTGGGGAGCAGCTACAGAAGCAAAAGTCAGCTGGGCAAGCACTAACAAAGAAAAGAACTGGCAAGTTCTCAAACCCACTAAAGGTATCCCCAGGTGAGGAACTCAGTGAAGCAATCCATGAAGCAAACAAATGTACTTGAGCATTTTCCCCATAACAGGGCAATAGCACTTGCCTGAGCTACTATTATAAATTAACATGACATACATAGATCAATTGTATGTCTGGACATTAAGGATAGATGTGGGTCAAGGGAGATGGGATTACTAAAGGTGAATACAAGCAGTTTGGAGTAGCCAGGTGTAAACTCAAATATCTTTAAATTTTTTGATGAAGAGGAAAAAATCACGGGCAGAGTGCATACCAGAGCCTCATGTGCACATATATGTTACATACCCCTTGTAGGCTGCAGGAAAGGATGCTAAGACATTTGTGAATTCCCACACAGAAGCTGCATTTAAAAGGGAAAGTTATAAAAACTGGTTTTATCCACAGCTGTCAATGTTCTTAGTGATTCTCCCAGTTACAATTTCAAAGATACATTTTGACCTCTTGGGATGTCAGTGCTCCCTTGATAACTCTATACAGTAGCATGTTAAGCTATATATGACTGTCAAGAGACCTAAGAGTTGAAAGTGGCTTTGTATCACATAGAATATACTGAGGTTCACCAGCGCTGTGTTACCCTGAGGACGAAGCTCTCTATTGGATTACTAACTAACACTGAAGAACTTTGGTTCTGCGACTCACCTTTCTAAATGGATCTTCTGTTTGCACACAAATACACCAGAGATATTTTTCACATGGGTCATAACTGTAAACTCACAATACTCGTGCGCTGTGAGCTACACTCCCCCCCCCCCCCCCCTCCCAGACCACCACACCGAC
>NW_010972604.1:1870292-1881126 GCF_000737465.1 Haliaeetus leucocephalus
GCGTGAGCCCCCCCCCCCCCCCCCCCCCCCAATGAGACACACACACAGAGCAAAGGTTCCAACTTGCAGCTGAGCAACCCAAAGAGATTCACACTTGTGCTTTTGCCTTTTCAAGCTCTAATATGGAGCATGCCTCACTTGACTTCTCTCTTTCACTGAAGACTCTCAGTCCAAGGAGCACAGCTTTTCCACTCTCTGCAATGTGTGGCCCACTTAATAGTCTCCCATACCCATGAACACACTGTGATTACTCATTTTTCAGATCAAGGAGATCACAGAACTGGTGTCAAAGGATAGATGAAGCATTTTACTGCCTAGCTTGTGGCATCTATTTTCTGTTCTAGCTGACTCCCTGCCCCAGCTTCCTGATGTATTTCATTTGCAGCTGTCTGAAATACTACTTGAAAAGTAAAGGAAAACCCCCAAAACCCTGCACAAAGGGATTAATTCCCTAAAAACTATGACCTTTAGACCCTCTTGTCCTGTGCTCACACACTGCAAAAAATAACGAGCTCTGAAATCCATACAGGCTAATCTGAACTCTCTTCATAGGCTAAAACGTGGCCTCTCTTATAGGAAACAGCATACGATAACCACTAGACATAGAATAAAATGATTGTACATGCTGTAGATTAGAAGCATGAGTAACCACTATGGGCCGTTAAGCTTTACCAAAGCTTTAGGTGGCACAGTCCAGGGAACATTAGTCATAAGAAACTTCAGAAGGCAAAAATGAACTGGTCTTTCTATTGGCTTTTGCCCTTCAGATGAAATCTGGCCTCTGTACTTAAGTAAGGTAGAAAAGATTTCCTGCCATAATTCCAAGGTTAAATGCTTTTTAGCATCTTTCAAAGCAACTTTTACCTTTAAATTTGAATAGCTATTCACTCTTCTCACATTGGTTCTCATTTTCATTTTACATTATATTTCAAATTGCAAACAGTTCACACTATTTTATTGCATGGATTTCCTTTATCATCTTATATCATTTCCTATATCTGTATTGCATTGCTCTCTTTAACTACTCCCTATACAGCGCCTTTAAGTAAAATTCTTTAACTTGCTATCATGTCAGAGAGATGCCTGGTTTCTTTATGGCAGCTTGCCTGAACTTCCTTTGTTCCTAGTTCAACTCTTTGGAAATGAGGGAGAGAGAGGAAGTGCAATGGCCCCCAGTGAAAAGTAGTCCTGGCTATCTTAGGATATACTTGTCCCACTGTAATGACATACCTAGTTACTAGAGTGGAAAGCTGTGTGAGGATGCCACCACAGCCATCTGCTCTCCAGATCATAACCCAGACCTTACAAGGTGCAATGGCTATCATCCACAACAGCAAGAGACTGGGACCGTTTAATGCCAGTGAACCAAATGTCTCTCCAGATTCTGCCAGGCTTTCCTCCTATACTAAATGAAACATCAGCTCTTCCCACTTCTGACTTCTCAGTTACATTCTCCCCAAAGAACACCTCTACCTAGGGAGAATCTTGCAGAAAAGTACCTGTTCCTCTGGAGAACTTTTGGGAGAGTGGCATAAGTCCTTTTCCACTGAACTCTACACCTTTGTCAATCAATCAGAGCTTATTTCACAACATAAGGTCCATACAACACCACTACACGTACTGAGCCCAAACATATTGTGAACATAGGACCATACTACTTACTGAGCTGAAAGAACACACTTTTAAGTTACACCCCCTTGCCTCAGGCAAGTCATTCTTCAGCTGCAGCATGTTTCCTATGAGGGGCAAAGGAAATGGCCCAGGAGGCAGCTTCCCTGTTTCAGACAACTGCCTCCACACTGAACAGACAAGGGGGCTCCCAGGGGTTCCATTGCAACGTGGAACAGGGATGTGGGATCAGCAAGGGCTGAAGCTGCATCCTGGAAGGCTCACTTTAGGAAGCCTACAGTAAAAACAACAGTGGAAAGGTAACCAATAGCTGCTCTCATTTCCTCTGGGTTAAACACTGGTTAGAAAAAAATCACTCACTACCAACAAACTTGGATGAACTGCTTTAATTTTTAAGTCTCTGCGACCTTTTTTAAGGTCAACCTTGTTCTACTGTAGTATCAGAAAGCAGGGACAACATTAATCATTAACAAACCCTGTCATACTTTCATAGCATGCTTGTCTTCTGCCTATTACCATTGCTTATATGTTTGTCTTCTGATGGGATGCTGCAAATACAACAATGTGTTTATATTCAGGCCATTATATACACTTGTGATTATCACCCCATTGATATCTTTAAACATTTCTATTGAACACAGAGTTCCAGGTTTAAAAGTATACTCTGTTCTAGAACAGCTGTTTTTCAGCTCTTGGACATGTTGCAGTTTCCACTAACGATTTAAGAGCTCATTCTGGACTGTGGGCATCTCCATGAAGTACTGCTCTGAAAGTTGGGTGACTTCAGAATAACCTGTTAGAGCAGCTGTCTCAAGGTGCCAGGAAAAAAATCCTCCTCTGGAACTGAATTCTTCTGATTCTCCTTAAAGAGCTATATTTGCTAGGCTGATTTTCACCCCCTGGTTTGCAGTTGCAGTCCAAGTCCTCAAGAACTGCTTCAGCTCCAAAACAGTTGCATAGACTGCTTTGATGAGATACTTTGCCCCTTAACTCTCTGTCAGCCCTCCCTTTGTTCTCTTCCATGTTCTTCCCTTCAAGCACCCACTACTTTCTTATATTTTTGTCATGGTTTAACCCCAACTGGCAACTAAGCACCACACAGCTGCTCACTCTCTCCCCGCCGCAGTGGGATGGGGGAGAGAATTAGGAAAAAAAAAAGTAAAATTTGTGGGTTGAGATAAAGACAGTTTAATAGGACAGAAAAGGAAAGAAAAAAAAAGAAATAACAATAATATAATGTACAAAACAAGTGATGCACAATGCAATTCCTCACCACAGACCTCACCTGCAGACCGATGCCCAGCCCTAGTTTATATACTGAGCATGACATCATATGGTATGGGAATATCCCTTTGGCCGGTTTGGGTCAGCTGTCCTGGCTGTGTCTCCTCCCAACTTCTTGTGCCCCTCCAGCCTATTCACTGGTGGGATAGTGTGAGAAGCTGAAAAGTCCTTGACTTAGTGTAAATACTGCTTAGCAACAATTAAAACATCAGTGTGTTATCAACATTATTCTCATCCTAAATCCAAACCACAGCACTGTAACAGGTACTAGGAAGAAAATTAATTCTATTCCAGCCACAACCAGGACAATTTTCCACCAGGAAATGCTCCAGTAGAGAAGAGATAGAGATTTAGTCTCCCCCTGTACCTCCGTACCTCCTCTGGAACTTCTTATGGACTCTCCGGGTGAGATGTCTGAGCAGCAATGAAGTTGCACCTCTGCTTTTGGACTACACATTTCACCAGTACAATTCTGTTCACACACACACAGCTATGTCTCTTCTGTGGTGCTACTCTCCAAGGACCTGCCATCCTTGCCATGATTTGGAGTCAACCAGTCACACGGAGGGCCCTCAGGTAGAGAGGGGAATAGTTGCTCAGAGATAGAACTTGGAACACAGCTGTCAGCTCTTGGCCTAATTGGGGTGCCACTGTCACACAATCCTTCAGACAGCCAGGTAGTCAGTCTCTAAAATTTCCTCCCAATAGAGAGGCACTTGTGGGACAAGCTCCTCTTCCCATTTCTGCTTCCTGGAGGTGGGATACTCAAGAGTTTGTGAAGGAATTTGCTATTTCTTAGCCCTCTTACCTGAAATCACTAAGCACTTGCTGGCAATGCACGGCTAGATGGATTTCAATCTTCAGAGTTCCTGGAGGTTTTCATCTTTGTAGTTTTAAAATAGCATTGTATTTTCTATACGTAGAAAAGTAACTTTTTCAACAGGAACAAGATGTGGTTCTTACTTTGCCTTTACTGCTTTATCTTCTGAAGTTTTCTCTGCTGACACATCGCCCCCTCGTGGCTCTCCTGCAATCCTGTCAAGGAAAGACAATGAGCAGACAAATGCTGTATTATTCTTCCAAATTTTCTATGTCCCGATCACACAGATTCCTAGACCTTCCAACAGTATGCTGGGTTGCATGTGGTGAGTGGATCTCTTCATCAAAGCAACTATCAAATGCACCTGTGATTAAAACAAGACATGGCTAAGCCAGCAGTTCTACAAAATCAGATCCAAATAGGAGTGTCACTGGAATGTATTTAAACCTATTCTATAGCCTGCTCTTTCCCTTGCTACATACACATAAAGCAGACACCGGACCTCTGACTCTGAAAGGTGGGATGGGGCAGGCCACAAAACTCCATGCAGACTGAGCATTCTCCAGATGACCTCCATTCTCCAGAGGGAACGAGATACAATGTTTTTACTTCCATGTGACCATATTTACCTATCCACTGTCACTCAGTCCCCTTTAACCCCTTGGCCTGGAGGGGTGAGGAGCAATACCTCTTAACAACAGTTGCATGGATGCTGTCTTAGAGAACACCACCGCAATTTTAGTCATGACATTGACAGCATCCTCTACTTTCAGACATCTTTGGAGACCTGAGAAGTGCTGATTAGGGCTTACAGCTAGTATGTGTGTACTCCAGAGTGGTGTTTTGTACAATCACAGTCTGCTTAATCACAAATTTCCAGTTCTCTCCTGAGCAGAGGAAAAACTCTAGCCCTTGTGCCCCTGAGAATGTGTTCTTGCTTAGCTAGCACTAGCCTATCCTTGAGTGCAACCCTTTCTGCCCAAACCCTCTGACAATCCTTATATCTAACTCCCACGTTAGGAAAACTTTCTACCAGGCTGCTGTCATGTCCATAGCTGCCTTTGGCAACATAGCATGCTCCAGGCACGCATTATGGAAGGAAAGTCATGCAGCTGCAGGATGAGCTTGGTACATTAAACCATGCTTAAGGGTGAGGCATGTAACTGTCTCCTCTTTTAAGAAATACTAGCAGCCCTGAAACATCTTTGTTATTATGTGCCCCCCCATGGTCTCAAGATGAAAAGGTGCCCTACTGGGTCCAAGGCAGTTAGAAGTGCTAGAGGACATAAACACACAACAGGAGTGCCATTCTGTTCTTCTTGGCCACTTCAGGAATTTACAGAGCAAGGCTGCTGTTATGATCCCAGTCACAGTGAATCCTTCTTACTACGGAACTGAGTTTTAGCATCCAGCTCGAATGTAGACAGTACGTGTTAAGGAAAAGGGAGGGTGACTGGGACTCATCTTAAGACAGAGCAGGGCTGCCATACATTCAGTTCTGTACCCAGCTTGGATCTGTGGTCTGTCTCCCATTGAGGGTCTGAGCATATGGCCCACATTCAATAAGGGAGTGGACTTGCAACTACATTGGCAGTGTGCTGCTACTAGAGCACAGAGCATGTTTGGGCCATGTTCCGTTCTATGTTCAATACTTGATTTGCAGGTCATCTGCCATGAGCAGAACTTACTGGCATTGCTGCCATGCGATAAGACAAGTCACTGGCACTTATGGCTTGGTATTATTTTTATCACATGGAGATGATCACAATTCTCTAGACAGCAGATAGCCAGCTCTCTATTGTAATTCCTTCGGATACAACTCTTGTCACCCCTTCATCTTGGCCTCTGCACCTAGCCCAAGTGCAGGGCCAGCTGCATCCCTGCAGTAGAGAACAATCCCTTTGTGTCCTAGCATCTGCTCTGTGCTTCTAGCACCACCTTCCCAGAAATAGCTGGGAATCAGAGCGATCACTAGGCCAGAAGATTAGTGGTCTCGTTTCAATCCTGGAACAACCTGCCCTGGTAAGCATTTCAGTGGCTGGTCAGCTCTAGATGATGTCCACCTACCCAGAACCATTTCCAACCTGCTATGAAGCAGTAATTTTTCTGTTCTTAGAGATGGGTAGGGGCCAGGGAGAGGACTTACAGGGGATCAGGGACTAAGCTCCCAGCCACATGCAAGTGCTATATGCTATAATGAAAATCCTCGTTCTTCCAGGGAACAGAGGAACTCCGAGAAGCACCCCCAAGCTTTTACATCAGCAGCCAAATATTTGTGATACTCCTCCACAATGGCAAAGAGAAAGAATGGTACTATCAAAAACACTGGTGAGTCTGGCTGAATCACGTCTAGTCTAGCTCTTGCATAATCTACAAATGCATGAAACACTGGAGAAACAGGACTTCTAGATTGTCTACCACCTTGTGGTACCACTTCCCACCATCAGAGATCACCAAGCAGGCCACTGTTCAGGCTGTCATTCAAATGTCAGTCTCTAGGCACAAAGATTTTAGATCTGCCTGGCTAGATCCTCTTGTCCAGCAGAACTGCGAACACACCATGAATCCTGAGATGATAATGATCCATCAGATTTTAAAACAGGCTGCTGCGCCACATGGTATAATTTCCTTCAACACAGAAATGGTAATTCATCTGTTGATACCTCTTCCCATTGGGCTGGAGGATGTTGCTTTGATAACAATAGTAAAATGTCTAATTTGCTTTCACAGGTAGAACAGTCATCGGTGAGCTAACTACAGATAAAAGCAATACAGGTGCAAATGGCTGGATACCTCTGGGAGACTTAACCCTGTTCTTTAAAGATGCCCATTCCAAAAAGGCCTTTCTTCAAATGAACTCTCTCAAATCCTACATCAACGCCATATAGAACAGTATTTTCTATTTTAAACCCAGGATTTTTAAAGTGATGGTGAAGGCTCTTAAAGGTCATCTGCTTCACTGCTTTTAAATAGCACTAGGGAAAAGTGTCCATCTTGACTATTTACAGTGGCTATACACTGACTTTATGACACTGACATTATGATCTTTACCACGCTGGCACTTGACTAGACATTCTTCTAAACAGCCTGTAGGAAGTTTGAACTACTTCTTTCCTACATCAGCACTTGTACTATCCTCGACTGCAACTCACTCAAAAGCCAGCTTGAACTAGTCAGGGTCAATAGGTACAGAAAAAAAAACCAACCTTGGAGTACCTGCTCAGTAAGAAGGGCTCCGCTAAATTAGCAATTTGGAACACTGTTAATCTGGTAGAGAAGAAGCTTTTTGTGCTGGGCGTGCCTCTTAAAAAACTACTAGGATCAAAATTCATTGGTAAAGTAGAGAAAGGATCTGCTAGGTTAACTGAGCATGTGATAAAGCAGTACTGCTTGCAATTTCACCTGAGGTCCAGACAATCAAAGAATATAATTGCAGGAATACTTGACGCAGAGTTTAAAACATGTTGGCTTCTATGATCTCCAGTAGCTGGAAGGAGTTTGTCTTTATTAACAGACCCTTTGAAAAAAATAAAGACAACTTACATAATCTTTCCAACAGGAACTTGAGATTCCAGAGAGACAAATGCAGCAAGTTGTTTTATTGTAAGTTTATAATAATTAGTCTCTCTATTTAAAACAGATAAAAGTGGATACCAAAATGAAGTGTTTTCAATACCATGCTCATAACTCCAAAGGCCTGGGTATCTTCTCAATGCAGAGCTCAATGAAGGAAAAAAAAAAAAAGAAGTTTAGGTCCCGCTGCTACTAAGAGAAAATGTCTTTATAGGTTATGGAGGGCTTTTCCTAGACAGAGTATTTCATGTGGGACATAGGACTAACACACAGGCAGCCAATATCAACGTATGGGTTAGGGACAGGCTTCTACTTTTCACTGCAGAACAACTGAGGCAACAGAACCTCTTGAGAAGAGGAAAATATTATTCAGCCTTAAGCCTGAATACAGCCTACTGTATTCAATAGATAGAAAAAGTTACCAGTCTTGATGTTAGCTGTAACCAAATCCTTGTCAACATACAGAATTGCTGTTGCGCAACTTAAACAGAAATCAGTCTGACTCATGCCCATCTCCAACTTAAAGACTGTTGTAATTTCATCGTTTCTCCAGTTTTTTGTACTTGGCTTCTGCAGAAGGAAAAATAACAATATTTTAGGATGGGATATGTAAAAGTTTTGAATCCTGTAAGCTGCCATACATCTTAAAATTCAAGTTAATTTACAGTATCACTCAGGGTCAGTTGTTACTAAAGCATTTAGGCAAATATAATTGTACAATAAACTTTTTTAAGAACCAGGTGCTTAAGTCAGGCCAGTAATATTAATTTAAGCTAAGGGGACTTGGGTGCCTGGGCGAACTTTATGAATCGCTCTATTTGCAGGATTAAACAACTGTCTTTAGAATTTGGGTCAGTGCATATTGTAAAACAGAAATCAAGCCTCACTAATAAGCTGTAGTTGAATAAAACCTGTACTAGTCCACCTCCATTTAACTTGTTGTACTAATCTTTTCCCAACGCTTACCACTTCACATACAATGTCTGTTGCTCAAAAGTAGCATAGGCAACTCTGCAGCTCAGATTTGTTAAATGGAGGAGTTTACTTTGTCTTTTTAAATCCCCTTGCAAGGGCCTATGCTGCTAGGTAGTAACAGTAGAGGACAATAGTTACCAAGTTTTTTGGAATATGCATCCAATTTATAAGCTGCCTGCTCCAGAGCTGCAACCTGTTCCTCAATTAGGTTGATTTGTTCCAGATACGGCTGAAGAGCAGCATCTTAAAAAAGCAGAAAAATCATATCTGTCAGTTCTCAGTAATTCACTTCCAAGAAACAGTTCATACTTGAAACACAAGAATTTCTCATTACATTCTTTAGATAGAACAATTTAAAATCTCCTTCCTTCCCCTGACCCAAAATCAAGCGGTGATACTGATAGCCATGTTCCAGGAAAGTATGAAATGTTTAAGAGTACTGGCTAGACTCAACACAAATAACAATACAACGTGAATCAAAAGAAGCGTTATTTCCTATCAGATCCAAAATCTGGAGTAAAACAGGACATAAATTCAGATGTGTTTTCTCTTATGCTAGTCTACATAGTCTATAGCTGTAAAGAAACATACAAGATTGGCATTGTATAGCAGCATGTCTATTTCAATGAGTTTTCTTTCCTTCAGCACCTAATGAAGTATGAACTATCTGACTCTTAGATGCTTCATTTCCCAAACAAGTGTACTGTTCATTATACCCCTACTTTATTTGGTTTACTTACATTTTTGATTTAAATCCTTCAGATTTCTACTGATGTTTATAGCAATATCTTTCATTTCTAGGTACTTCAAGCTAGTCAGCTTATTCATGTTTTCCAAGAGTTTGTAGTCTTCACTGGTGGCTTAAAAAGAATAAGAGTTTATTTTAATTAAAAAGTTGATGCAGTTTGAATTGGGTGCAGACTCTTCAAGAGAACAAGAGATTTCAAACCAATAGCCAAATGTAAAAAAGAATAGTTTAGATGGTAATAGAGGTATTAGTATAATGGTCTATAAGAAAAGAGATGACATGTTGTGAATTGTAAAAATCAACTGGACTGATGAATACTTACTCACTTTCAATTTTCGGGTTTTTTTTGAGAAAAAGTGACTAATTCCTCACATTTCTACTCTTATTCTGTCAGTTAAACGCTTATGTTTACAAAACTGATAGCACAAATCCAGACTGGTAATCTGTAACATATACCCTTCAAGTCCATGCAAATCAGTAGTGCTATGTAGGACTTTCAAAATTAGAGCCTATGGAATCCATTAACTTGTTGAGCAGTTTACTTTGCTCCAGTTAATGTTGCACAGCAGTTTATTCTAAAGCATGACTGTTGGAAAACATGCGTATGATCCTCGTTCTCACTCAGAAACAAAATAGCTGCACATGTTCCACTCAGTTGTGCTTCTCTTCTAGTCCTTCTTAACTTAGACCCCTTTGGTTTGTTTGTTTTTCCATGTACAAGCTTCTGCAAGACTAAAAATAATTTTTTTTTAAGTTGCTGATATCACCCTGAATTCTTCTGAAAAGTATTTGTGCTATTCTGGGACTTCATTAATATGATTAATCTCAGTGTTGTTAGTAGTCTAGCAACATGCCAGGGTTGAACTGCCAGTCTTGCTAGATATGATCTAAATAGGTATCATTTAGACAAACTACACAACAGATTTCTTTAACAGAAAATGAAAAGAACCAAAAACTTACTTGCAGGTCAGTAAAGCAGTGCCTTACCTGTCAGTTCACCTGTTAAATAAGTGGCCATTTTGTTGAACATGTCTTTACAGAGTTCATTGATGTCTGCCTCTGCTGGTTCCTTAGCTTCCTCCGCTGTTTCAACAGCAGGATCCTCTAATCAGGGTACAGACATTACAGGGTTAGGGTTAGGGGAAAGTTAGCAGGTACAGAAATACTCCATAAAGATTAAATGGTCCCATTTTTTTTCCGCTTCGAATTGACTACACCTACTTGCCATGTAAGTTGTCTACTTTACACTAAGGGGTAACAAACCTAGGCAGTTTCCTTGAAGTAGCATCAAGATTATTTCAAAATAATACTTTGTGACCATTTAAGGGAGAGGCACCTGGCCTGACCGCACCTGCAAATATCAGCCCCCTCCTGCACCTAGACGACAGGAAGGGAATGTGGGGAGAACTTTTGAGTGACTTTGTGCACAATGCTACTGATGTTTATTTCTAGGCACTGATTCAGAATATAAGAATAGACACCCCCCCAGTCCATTTCACGAGGGGCTACAACAGATCCCCATTATGGAAAGCGATAATCGCCGCTTTTCTTCTCCAAATCCACTTCTACCGCAACCTGCCCTTGGTCCGCTCTTCGCAGGAGCAGCTCAGCACCTCTTCCTCAGCCCGGCAAGTCGCTCTTCGCTGTGCGGGCAGCTTTTGCCGGCTTGAACGCAAAGGCTGCCCCGAGGCCCACGGCTCCCGCCGGCCGAAGCGGCGACGCGGGGAGCGGCGGCGAGCGGCACACGGCGGTACGACCCTGGCGGGATGCAGCCGCCGGGCTCCATGGGACCAGCCGGCCGGCCG
>NW_010972604.1:1881136-1881442 GCF_000737465.1 Haliaeetus leucocephalus
CCGGCCGGCCGACATACGCGAAACCGCGGGCCCGCCCCGCAGCCGGCCCCCACCCCACCTCCGGAGCCCTTCCCGCCGCGGGACGGCTGCTGCCGTGCCGGGAGCAGGCCGCGGCCTGGCAGGGCCCGTCCACCGCCACGCGGCCAAGGGCCGAACCCGGAGACGGGGACGGAGAGGAGAGGAGGGCGACGGCGACGACCCCGGCCCCTTACGCTTAGCGGGCTGCGCGCCGGCCTCGGGCAGCCCCTCCGCCGCGGTCGCCATGGCGACAGGCCCTCTCCCGCGGCGCCCGCTTCCGCCTTCGGA
>NW_010972604.1:1881561-1901677 GCF_000737465.1 Haliaeetus leucocephalus
GGGATGCCACCGCCGTGCCGGCTCCGGCCCGCTCCCCGCCGGGCCACGCGGCAGCCGGGGCCTGACAGCCGCCCCGCGCCTGGATCCGGGGCCTGCCCCCCCTTCCCTGCTTCTGTACGCGTCGTGAGGGGAGGCGTCCGCCACCGCGTGCGTGAGGTGTCTGGCGGGGGACAGCCTCGGTGGCGCGAACAAGCAAGAACAAACGACCGTCATCACGGCTGGAGGAGAAAGACAAACACCGAGGTGTAAAACGGGGCACGAGTTTACTTCTTACCAGCTGTAGAAGGCAGTGAAGCAGCACAGAAAGAGCACGGTTTGTGCCTGACGCAGCTGCGCTCTCAGTTTGATTATTTCCCTCTTTCTAATGCCACGACTGAACCATTTATTGCAAGAGCACCGGAAGCACTTTCGGACTGCAGGCCAGTCTCAAGGGCTGCTGCTAGCCCGGCCTTCACAAGCAAGCCATCCTTGCGTTTGAGGATGTTTTCCTTTGGCTTAGCTGGTCCACTTGGATCTGAGGGTCTTAATGCAGCTTAAAAGCAGCTCTGCTTTTGCTGATGATGTGGTGAGGAGACAACTGCTGGCACGCCACAACACTGTCTACAGGAGTTTTTTCAGATGATAGTATAAGGACCACTATGTATAGATGGTGCAGCTAAGCATTAAGTCTGTTAAAAAGATCTGCCATTGCTAAGTATACAAATTTTTATTAAAAGAAAAAAGGGAATTTCCTCCCCTCCTCTTAAGCAGTAAATGTATTTTTTGCTGGGGGGGGGCCAGGGTTTGGAGGGGTGGTTTGTTTTGGGTTTTTTTACAGTACAACAATATATATTTGTCACTATTCTTAGATGAGATGTCTTAACACCACTACTGTTTAGTTTTTAATCAAGCAAAAGTTGTTTCTGCAAGTAGCTCCCATTGAGAAGCTACTAGAAGTATAACTCTTCTTGCTTGGCAAGGAGCATTCATTCCCTGTACTGACTTCAAACTCAAATGCATCTCCAACACGCTGTGAACGGTCTCTGGCTCTCCTCACATGTGACAGGCACTAACAAGGGGCAACATATCAATGCATAAATGCCATCATCACCTTACACCACTTGTGATTTAGAAGCTCACATATTCAAATGAAAATGTTTCCCTTTGAACATTTCCTGTGTAAGTTGGCCACAGAAGAATAATGCTTTACAATATACAGTTTGATATGTACCTAAGGAATTATGAGAACTATATTCTCTTACAAAAAAACACTTACGCAATGTACATTAATGCATTTCTTCTTAAAAACCAAAATCATACAGTTGTGTGGAGTTCGTGCTCCAGAAACAAGGGGACAGGGTTCCCATCTGAAGTCCAGTAAAGTCAGCTGAAATCTTTTGGCAATCTCCAGTACGCCCTAACAAGCTTTGCAGTTTTAAGATTAGAGAAGCTGCAGAGCAAGGCACTGCAGGAGTCTATGTGAACTTTCTCATAAACCGGAGTTTCGCATAGGCAATGATAAGGAAGATAACAGTCATGCAGACGAGAGCCACTATATTTTCCCACATTGCCCAGTTGGTAGGTGCGATTCCTTGGCTGCACAGGTATGCTTCACCAGAACACCTGCAGAAAAGCATGGGGAAGAAGCTGGTATTACTATGTGGTGCAAGTCTTCAGGTAGTTACTTTTATTCCTGTTCCACAAAGATTCTTCAACCCTCAACTCTGCAAAACAGGTGACAGAAGTAGAGTAACTTCATAAGCTATCACTAAAAAAAGCTTAAGGGACAAATCTAGATCTCTGGTTCTCATCATTTTTCAGTACAATCCTAAGTGTTGTTTATAGATAGCTGGCAATTTACGAGTAAACCTCAGAACCACATTGAACTGTGTTAAGTACAAAAGCATTAGTTTCACGCAGCAATCATTGGAGGTCGTAGCAGGGTTTGGGATCCAAAAGCTGTGGAAACAGTGCTCTAGCACCATTCTCTGCAATAACCTCAGTTTGCCAGCCCTCCAGCATGTGTCACGAAATACTTATGTTGCTACAACCTAAGTTGTACAATACTCTTAAAATAGTCAAGAATATTTCAAATGGGGCAGTAGCACGGGGAGATAGATACCTTGGCTTGCTGCTGTATCTGCAGGGAGGTTAATATTTAGAACTCTGCTCTGAGGGGCAGGCATGTTTCTGATCACAGGTCTACTGCTAACCAACAACTTTGTAGCTGTCCACACATTTCATTTCCATTGCTAAATGGCCCTGGGTTTGTTTAAGAAAACTGATAAGCCAGGGCTAGGCTATCAAAGACAAAAGTCAATTTAGCTCATCTGCCTATTTTTAGGAGTAAAGTTTCATCCCTACTTCACTCTTCTGTAATTGTGAGGTTTTATTACATACTCCTAAAATACATTATTTTGGGACATATTATTGAGACTGGCCTGTGAGTGGTTATTCTGTGAATAATATAAAAATTTGAAACAGTCAGACTTCTCTCTAAGCAAGCCATCACAAATCAGGCCCAAGAACCACCATGAGTTAGAGACTTACATTTCTCCTGAAATATCAGGGGGACAACTGTCTACATCTCCCACAGATGCTGTAACATTTGGATTCTTCTCACCACAGAAATAGAGATCTCTGAACTCATTCACTTGAAGAGCCTAGGGAAAGAGGCAGACATCAGATTTTTACAGTTAGTGATTTGAGGTGCTAAAACTGAAACATCTTGAAGGAATTTGATTATTAGAAGACACGTAACACCATTGGAACTGTATGTTTATGATCCTTTTTATTTTGAAGCTTTTAATCACTGCCTTTCTGAGGAACTGCTCCAAGTTCTATGTGCAGAATGGTTTGGTGTCTGAGTCTTTGGCTTCAAAGTTACATTTCAGTGATTGAGCCATGGGTTTCTGTCTTGCCAGCTACAAGCTCCTGTTCATTCATTTTCATCTGGGTCAAGCTACTGACCCAGAAAACCATGTGGCTGCATGCAGACACTCCAGCACCAGCACTGAAGCAGATGGCAAAGTCAGCCAAGGCAAGAGGGGAAGGGTTCCCCTGCACTGGCAACCTGGGCTAACTGCAGTCTCAGGGGACGCTTCCGTGTTCAGCAACACTGATAAAAGTATCTCGGTGATATCCAAACAGGGGAAGTCTCACACATCTCCCCCCCTCCCTGATCCTACCTCTCTCTTCCACTGGTGGTCAACATGGTCCTGCCCACACGACCCTGCACCAGCTCTGGCATTCATTTCACTCATTTTTACTCAGAGATAGAAAACTATTCATCCCAGATAGGCTTGGCCAGAATGAAGACAGGAGATGGAAGCACAACCTGTGCTTCCCACCTGTGACCAGTGGGTGACCTCCTACGTCTAATTACAGTGTTTCAAGCAGCTGCACCCTTAGCTTTCTGGTACCCTAGCTCCTTATTATTCAGAAATGGCAGTAAGTCATATTTCACTTCAGAGGAAGCCACACCGAAGACTGAGACACTCAGGATTATGGTAAATCCTTTAACTGGTTGGACAGTCATTAACCTCAGACCGGCCCCCCAAACAACAGTCTCTGGAGAGGCCATACAACATTTGACTTTATTCTAAACCATAGGGATCACTATTCAGGCTAGGAATTAAGTGCCTCACTGGACAGCTCACTCTGCTGCTGTCCAGGTGGCACTAATTTTGTGGCACAAAGGATTTGTTCAATCTCTGAAACTTCCACCTCTTACACAGAGATTAACTTTGGCATGCTTTTGGGGGCTGGCTGGTTTGTTCTTCTTTTACCATATTCATACAAGGAAAATAAATAAATCTGACTTTCAAGAGAACTTAATTTATACTCAAAATCTCTCCAGGAAGCAGCAATGTGGCTACATTACTCACAGGAGACTGATGCTACTTTCTACTCACAGTAAGGCCGTATCGGGGGATGCTGAAGTACTTGAGCCAGTTCAGCCAGCCCATTACAGAAGGGAGGTTTACTAAGAGGCCTGAAAAGATCTGAAATAGAACAGAAGAGACTAATGAGTCACAAACTCCCTTTACTGCAAACAATGCCATTCCTGCACAGCTATTGCAGTTGCCCAGCAGAGGTGCACTGGGATAGAGGCACCTCCTACTGCTGTTACGCCTGGGCCTACAGGCATAAGGTTCAAACCCTGCAGCAGTCCCAGCCAACTGGCCCAACAGCACACCCAAGTACTCCAGCTGAACTGCTTGCAAAGAGGTCAGAAAGGTTTTCTACATCCACACGTGAGCTAAGAAGCATGCATGCTAACAACTTCTTAACTCTGGAGGAGTGTGTCCTATGGTAGAGCTAGCCAGAGGCTAAAGAAGGATGACTGGGAGATGAGGAAGTGGAGAAACAAGAAGGAAACCACGGGGAACCTTAAGGGCTGTTACTGTTTCAGCTTTCTCCTCCACCTACATCTTTTATCTGTGCTCTCTCCTGCCTGGAACAAGGCTTGCTCTTTTACTTCTTAGCGCAATTGGACTTCATAGCTAAACGTGGCACTTCAGGCTGTGCTTCATCACAACTGTTTCAGGTGCTTATCCTGCTGTCTTTCAGGACGTGCATGCCATTCCTTATATACTGTGACTTAACTCAATGTACATCACCTGCCCTTCACTACGCATGCATACTTCTCACCCCCAGCAAGCATTTGAAGCGATACACTATCACTTAACTTAGTGCAAAAGCAGGTTAAGTTGCAAATTGAAGAACAAATGATGAGCTGTGGGCTTAGAATATGTACACACACAGCTACCAGGAACCACCTGACAGGAGGTACTTTTTATGCTAAGGTAACTTGATACGCCTCACAGTCAAGAAGTTTCATCACTAACATTATCTCTTTGAAAAAGAATTCACATCCCTCATCTATGAGTAGTCAAAATTCCTTTCTCTCTCACTTGTTCTCTTCCTTAGAAGTCCTTGAAGAAGATTATTGAAGTAATTTCTGGAACCCATGGGCAATACTGAATTAAAATAAAGAGAGGGTATGCTGCTAATCCCACTGGGCAACAAAAATTAATGCAATAAAGTCAATCGATCTAAAGCTTGTTTCAAGACTTTTTCCTTTTAAACGATCTAGTTGATCACTTAGATTTCTAATACTGGAATTGCAAGATTTTTTTTAAATCAATTTTTGTAAGGATGATTTAAAAAAAACCCAAACACTTTTTTGGGGCACACTCTTTCAAAGCTCTGGTGGCATCACACCTACTGAATTGCAACTGAGCAATGATTTGACCCTTAGATTACAAGCCAGCAGAAGTACATCTTTGACTACACTGACAATAAAATCACAGGCATGGGGCTGACATGCTACTGGACTGTGGATTCTCAGCCTGCTTAGGGCTGGCTCAACCCAGTCCTTTCAGCCTGTCTCAGCTGCTTCCTCAGCTCCACTAAAGGAGCACACACACCCTTGTATACTTACAAGCATCAGGACAAAACAAATAGTGATGAGCAGATTGGCCACAGCCACCATATCCATCCCAGCACTGATAGCCAGAGACATGGCCGTGGCAGTGTAGGACACCAATACCAGGGTCAGCATGAAGAAGAAGAACTGGCCTGCAACAGCTTGGTATCCTGTCAAAAAACAGAAAGGAAAGAGTCCGGTAAACAACCGCATTATGAATCCCATAATAGGTACCCTTGGACTCCTATACAAGACAGGGAAAGCAGGAAGAAAGACCAAGTCTGGAGTTGGCAGGAACTATGCATGCTCCAAAGGCCCAAAGAGCATTACCGAAAGATGTGGTCAAGCAGGTCCCTGTCTTAGATTGCTGGTGTCTCTGCCCCTGCCCCAGAGTCCTCTGAAGTTGTGATGCCAAGCTCTTAAATCAATTGAAGGTTCAACTGTTTTTGTGTTATAGATATAGGAATTAAACTGACTAAGTCAGAAACCAAATGTGTTGGAAGATGACAGGTTCAACGAAAGCATCAATTCTTTACCAATCATCCAGTAACTGATGCATGAGAATATGATGGCTGGAGCAGTTCTCATGGGCAGCAGATCTCCTATCATCAAGGCCAGGAAATAGGCAGACACACGGTAATATCCACTGGTGTATTGATGGCTGCGAGGACAGGAAGGAGGGGAGTTGTACAGGTTTAGAGGTTATCTAGAAAGCAGGCTCAGCATGCGTGTCTGATTTATCCTGTTTCAGTTTCCTGCTCTCTCTACCACTGACTCCTCTATATGCAAGTTGCTTATTGTCTCTGTGCTATCACTTCCCACTCTGTAAAGCAAGGGCTGATCTATCTCACAGGCCCTGCGGTCATACTGGGAGCCCTCTGAGGAAAGTGAATGAAAGGCTATGTGACTGCTAAGTAACATATTGGAAAAAAGCTCCTAAATCTCTTTTCAAAGAGAATGATCCTTAATACAAGAACATGGGAAAGTGTTAGACTGCTGTTAACTGGAGGAACACTTCATCCACAGCTAACTCATACAGCTGCTTCCAGGGGAGAAGGAATGATACCCAACAATGACCTTTAGGACATCAACTCACCTCTAGTTCACAGGGCATTTAAATGTCATTATGATTATTTTGCTGCCTAATGGAGCTCATGAAAAGATGCTTTAATTAGTGAGGTGCCAAAATCCCCATTGACACAGCTGGTAAGCTAAGCTGGTAAGCAGGGCAGACTGGCAAGAAATGTCAGTGTGGGTGAGATTCACTCCTGAGCAGCTGTTAAAGGCAATACTAAGCTGCTGTGAGCAACCTGTGGGTGGATGTGTGCATTCCAGGCAAAAATCTCCAATTTCCTCTTTACTGCATAGGATCTGTCTCTTGCCCTTTCATCCCATGAGCTGAAGGCTATTCCAAACTATATTTTCAACATACATGTATATATACATGTATGTATATTATATCTACACGCTTTCACATAGATATACAAACACATATATATAGACAGAGAGATGCGCTTGATTATTAGGGAGCTCTTGCAAGCCAGCCAGCAGCCATCTTCATGCGCATCCCTTGTGAAGCTTTTCTAAGAACTCTCCCATCATCTTTGCATAGTCTTACCACTTTAGGACCACTGCAAGACAGTGTCTCAACCCTGTCAGCAAGAGGGCAGGCAGCGTTCACAGTCTGCAGGATTCACAGGCAGACTTCAAGAACAACTATTACCAAAAGTGGGTAGTAAAAGCACTTCTCAATAAACTGTGACACAGCAAGCAAGTAAAGGCATTTTATTTCTCCCCTCCTTCCTCCACCTCTTAGCATTTCAGCTCCCTGCTCAACAGACCAATTTAGCATTACTGATGCAATCTGATGTTGCAAGGGAGCAATCAAATCTTTGGTTGAAATAATTTTGTTTAGCCTGTAAGATACTCTCCCTGCCTCAATCCAGGGTATGAGACAGTCTAAGTGCCTCACTACTTACACAAATAGTTTCTTGTCTCTGATGAACAGCTCGATTGCAGAGACACTGGAAAAACACTGGTTTGTGGTGACAAAAAACAAGGATCCAACCCTAGAAGGCAAAACAGAACAGACAAAAAGTGAGGAAACAGCCTAGATCAACACTGGCAGCCTCAGACATCATCACGCCATCAAGTCAGTGCTTTTCTGTCTCTGTCCACAGAATGGAGATATTTAATTGTGCTGCTGTAGATCTTAGCTGTAAAACCAGGTTTATTCCTTTATCTTCCCTTTCACATCTCCTTTGTATATATGTACGAGCCCAACAGAACTGCAGTCCCCTTAGGGCCTCCAGCAATACCATGCTGCAGTGCATTGAGGCTTGTGAACCCAGCCCTCCTTTGTGGTCCAAGTGGATCCCAAGGCCTTCCCTGTGGCTGAAACCTGTCTTCTACAGATAGAAAAATGAGCAAAGCTGTGGCTTTCCAACCTACCGATTCTGAATGCCACTTCGATCCAATTTTACGCCAAAAAAGATAGCACCCACAACCAAGGCTAGAATTATGGTCACTGCAATCTAGAAGTGGAAAGAAGAAAGGGAAAAAAAGGAGTCCTTCAGATAAGTAAATAAGGACAAACTTATTATTAAGGCATATGCAGGGTTTAAGATTCACACTTGCCTAAAACTCTGCTGTTGTTAGTCAATGTATACCTATGACACACACAATTAAAAGCCTTATGGCAAATTTTCCAAGTTTATCTTCTTCACTTTTCTCCTTCCTCTGATCTTCTTTGGCTGGGAAGGGTTAGTAGAACCACACTTAAAGGATAACGCAGCTTAAAATTTCAAGTGATGCACAAAATTAACATCACCCTAGAAACTCCGCATGTGAACCAGAGAACGGAGCATTTCCCCCCACTCCCCAATCTTCAGTGCAGTGTCCTTGTGCTACACTACAATGGAGATTTTTTTCAAAAGCAACAAAGGTAGCTGGGCATCTCACTCCACTTAAGTAGCAGTGGCACAGGACTTTTCTGTTTCCCTAGCTGCCTTTGAAAACAAAAGTCTGTCCTACAAACTGCAGATTGTGGGACTGAGCGCAGAGGGAGTCTGAGACTTTTAGCAATTGTTACCTACTTGTGCAACAGAGGCCTGTGGGTTCCTGATGAGGTTTTTCAGAGAACGCTTGGACACCCAGTACAGCTGGGTGAGGAATCCATTTGCATAGGTAATCTCATGCCCCTGCTTGGATACAATCTGCTTGCTTCCCTGTCCAAGCTCCACTTTCTCCAGTGCTTCCTTTGTGCTCTGATACAGGCGGGAGTTGAGATATTTCTGGTGCAGCACATCTACCACACTGCCATCCACATTATCTTCTGCCACTCCATTTTCATTGCTTACCTCTGAGTAAGAAAGACAAGATATGGCTTGTGATTCCCCATGAACCCTACCTTCAGACATGGCCCATCAACATGCTCAGCCACTTTAGAGGGTGAATGAAAAAAGCAGAAATGCCCAAGAGAATTTGAATTGTTCAAGCCTTAGCTCTGAGCTTAAGAGGCTAGCTTGAGTGAGAGGGTTTCCCTCCAGTTTTAATCGAACCTAGCTAATCTGCCTGTTCTTTGTGGCATAAAAAAGGCCATATTCTTAGAATAAGGCACCAGAAAACCTTTGTTTCACTGAATTTTGGGGATATCAATATTTACTCTGATCTGTTTCCCCATCCCCAAAAAGCTCCATTACAAAAACTGTTCCCTTATAATCCTTCAGTCATGGATATGCTACCGCATCCCCAAACAAATATTTCCCAACATCTCACTCACTACATTGTTAGAGAGTTTGTTCTCTATTCTAGTTCCAGTCTTTCTCACTGCCCTGTAAATCCATTAGCCCTTAGCCTATCTACCCTCTCTTCTCTGCAGCAGCCTCTTATGTGACTAAAAACTTCTGCCTTCTGTCAGCTGTCTCTTGAGACTAAGCAATTCCAGTTTTTCAGTCTTACCCACACATGTTTTGTAAATTACTGATATCTATCACTGTGCTCCTATACTACTGAAGGAAGAAAAAAAAATCCCTTCTAAAAGTTTTCTGAGCTCTTTAAAGAAGCCCAAAGCAAAGCATATCTATTAGTAGGAAAAATAAAAAGATAATGAAGTGCCCTTAGACTGGCGGAAACCTGGAGAATAAAAGCTTGCCGTCACCACAAACAACTTCCCTTCTACACCAGCCAACAGTGGATTTCTCCTTCACAATTTACTTTTTCCTGTGTCCACAGGTCTGTGATCTTCCTTGCTTGCTGCCACAGCAGTTGAATCACCGTTTATGATATCAAGGAAGAAGTCAGCTGGATTGTTGAAGGGTTCACATTCATATCCTTAAAAAAAAAAACAAAAAACAAAACCAAACCCACACACATGCAACATGTTTGTATTGCACAGAGCACAGCTTGGAAGGTCAGGTCTAATACTATATCACTCTTCCACAACCCTGTTACAAGAAAACTTCACTGCTTTCCATAAGCATTAATTTACAGCAGTAAAATGGGCAGGATTTAGGAGATGGTGAATCTGAGGTTTCTATGGTTCTATCTATGGTACAGAGCTTCAAAGTTGCTTATTCTCCACTGATTTCAGATGAGGAGAAATCTGTAAATTGCTTCTACACAGCTCAGCATGGACAACCCTTGCCTCCTTCCCAGTGCTGTTCAACCACATCCCACTCTGAAAGACACACAGTTCCTCAGTAGATCTTGCTGGATGTCTGCTCTACAGCCTCAGATGCTTGCTCTAGAAGCTCAACTCTTGCTTGTGTTTCCTTGGTCACAAGGAAGAGAAAGGGCTGTCCAAGAGTGGCTTCTTATAATATGGTTCTAGCTATGGGATGAGGAGAAAAACAAACAAAAAAAGCAAGTATGCTTATTTTATAGCATTCCTGTGAGAAAGGAAGTGAGGCGGGATACTAAGAGGAGGAGTAGATGTACTGAGATTGGTTAAAGCATCTCCCGTAAAGCCAGGGGAAGCTTACAATCCAATGTGTTCATGGCTGCATCTAGACTAGATTGGAAATCCACTCCACATTCTTTGTCCATTATAGTCAGAAACCCTCACCCTGCTTACTTGGAGAGGTGGCAGCCACCCAACAGTGCAATTATTAACCCATCTTAAGACACACCATGATTTTGTCCTCTCAGTCTCCCGCCTGCATTGAGACTAGAGTAGATCCTTGGATCAGCCCCTACAGATTGCTGACAATCTGCAGGCTGTGGTTCAAAACCCACTGGGTCTGCCACCTAGGCCCAGTAGAACTACAAGCCTCATCTTGCCTGTTGTGCATCATGCTTCTAAATTCCAAGCAATTCTGGGGTTTTGTCCTGATGCAAGGCAAAACAAAGGCAGGAGAGCCATGGTCTGTGTTGCCTGAAAAATTTCATTTTTATAATTTTGGGTTTTTTCCTGTTCTACCATAACACTGTTCAGACTGCATGTGTACAACCCCTAGTATCCTAGTGATAAAACAGCACAGGACCATTATCCAGTGCTAGGGTAAGAATCTACCCACAGATTAAACTCATTAGCCAGTTGCCTTTGCTTTTGGCACAGAAGACTTACCAATAGAACTAAAGTACTCCAGGGCCTGCTTCGCAGGACCATGGTACAGCACCTTTCCCAAAGCTAGTAATGTCAGACTGTCAAACAGCTTGAATATGGAATAGCGGGGCTGATGGATGGAAAATATGATGGTTCGCCCTCTTCTTGAGAGCCTGAAATAGAAACAAAACATCTCTCAAATATACCACACTTTGCATTTCAGAAAGGTCATGTTAACCCAAGCAAAGAATAAGTATCCAAATCCAAGACAAATACTTGTCAGCTTCTCAGGATCTCGACCCGGAAAAGCTGTAGCTCCCCCTTCTCTGTCACTGTGTCAGATGCTGCCTGCAAGACCTTCAAGACAGCACCCATCGTTACAAGAGACCATCACTGCAGTCCAAGTAGACAAAGTATGATGTTGTTTGTAGCTAGCAAAGTTTGAGGCCACATCTGTGTACAAACCCTCCTTACATGTTTTCTGTACCAGGCTTCAACTTGACTAACTGGAACAGTCCTACTGCACTCAATGGCAGTACCAGGCTTTACATAGCAGGCTGCGGAAGTCTGGCCAGCTGAGATTTCTCTTAGCTCTTCTGCTGAAGATTTACTCTCTAGGAAAGTCAAAACTAGTTTTCCTTCAGGTTTGTCAGATGCTTTTTCAATTGCTTTAGCACTGATGCCCAACAAGTATCCTTGCTGATCAAAGACCTCTATCCACAAAGAGCAGAGCAAAATGTCCCTCCAAGCAAAACCAGACAACATGCTACAAACCCAGGAGGAGGGTTAGGAAATTATTCTCATTAAATAAGCCTCGTTTGGCCCTCTTTGTACCAGAAGACAGTTCATCTCCAAAACACAGGAGACGAAGGTAAACACTGAGGGTAAACACTGATGGCAAATCTGCAGGTGAAGCCCAATCTGAGTTCAAGGCTGTTGCCAGAGTGGAGGAAGAGACTTTGTAATAGACTCAGCTGGAAGGCCAAGAAATTATGATTACAAGGCCTGACCTCCCAGTCCACCCCTCTCTGTGGCAAAGGGAAGCTGCCCAAGCTACATCTGCTTTTTGGGCTCCAATCCAATCCTTGCTGTGGAAAGATTCCCATTAACTTCAAAACGCTTTGGACAAGACCCAAATAAATAATTTACTACCACTTCTGAGTCTATTTGTCTAGCTTTTTTTTTTCTTTTTAAAAAGAGCACTGTAGCTACTCAGTTATAACATCATTCCTTTTTTTACTAATGAGCTGACAACAAAATTGCAGCAAAGCCCTGAAGAACTAACTCTTACTTCTTCAAGAGGGTGAGGACTGCATTGGCTGTGCTGGCATCAAGGCCAGTTGTTGGCTCATCCAGAAAAAGGACTGGTGGCTCTGTGATGAGCTCCATCCCAATGTTGGTTCTCTTCCGTTCCCCTCCAGACACTCCTCGGATCAATTCGGTTCCTACCTATAAGCAGAAGAAATCAGGTACTTGCAACAAGACCTAGTCAGTGTGTGCTCTGGAGGTCAGAGCTCTCCACACCCAGCAACCCTTTTCATTTTCAGAGTCCCATTAGTGAACTCTAGGGCCAGCAGCAGACGATGGGTCTGACTCAGTGTGAGGGACTGTGTAGCAGTAAGCAGAGCCTGATTTTCAGAGGTACCAGGCACCTTATGACTTCAGGGAACAAGGATGACACTGACAAGGAAAAGCCAGAATGAGGCCACAGCAGTCAGAGGTGGCATTGGTGTTCAGGGATGCCTTTTGTTTGTAGCTCACCTGCTGCTCAAGTGAGAGTGGGATAAGTAAAGTAAAAGTAAAGGAAGAGTAAAAATGCTGCTGGGAGGAACAAGCTCTGCACAGAATTTCTCCATCATAGCCCAGCTTTGATGCTTACACCTTACAGCTTTCAGCACTGTAAAAACAATTTCCCTGTCTTGTCCCACAAAGCCGGGAAATGACTGAGCAGCTTTCCAAGGAGCAATGACTAGGTGACTTTTTCCCCTCTGAACTTATACAACATGCTGGACATGGCCCAAAATCTTCCCCTTTTAGTAGCAAATACACATACCTCTTTCCAAGCTACCTCCTGAGCTGGAGACTGATTTCTTGTGTGCAGTACGGTTTAGTCAGGTTCCTGCTTAGCTTAGTGTAGCTGCACTACATACACCATACTGCCCAGTCAAGTAGTTCAGTTTGCAGAAGTAGTATGATTTCTGAGAAAGGTATTCTCACTGCTCACCTTAGCATCAGCCACTTTGGTTAATCCCAGCTCACTGATTATCTGGGTGACTCGCTCTTCCTTCTCTTTAACACTGATGGAGCTGGGGAGTCGCAGGGCAGCAGAGAAGTGCAGGTTCTCCCTCACCGTCATTGTGCCCATGACAACATCATCCTGAAAACAGTACAAATGGACAGTTGGACAGCCTCGTTCTCAGCTACCTGACTGGGCACCAGAGTCCCTGTAGTGGCAGTTGCTGGACAAGGTGTTTGTGGACTACAGTGGAAACTGGACTGAGGGACAACCCCTGCTTCAAAACTTACATGACATGAAATTCAAGGTCACTCAGTTGCAGTCAAGGGGAGAATGCAGCTCTGCAGGTTCCCAGCTTACACCAAGCACCACCTCAGTCTGCTTTCAGGCTCAGGAATTCAAGTGCAGAGAGTACCATTTTGTACTGCACATGCATTTTCCCTACCAGCCAAAGGGAGGCAGAGCAGGAGAGCTGGCAGCTGGTTTTGTAAAGAGTTAAACTTCTGTCAGTCCAGCTGAAGCCAAAGGACGTTGCTAGTGCTCAGTGTTCAAGGTAGAGACACTCAGGGCTACACCTTTAGAAAAGCTTCAAGAGTCATATGCATTTTGAGTAAGAATCAAATCTATCCAGTTGACAAACATCTGGGGAGCCCACACCAACCTGTAACCACCACGAGCCAAACAGAGTTGACGTCAGGTCCAGCCAGAGCTCCATGCCTCTCCATCACCCCTGCTTTGATATTGGAGCCAATTCTGCATCCCACCATATGATGGGAGAAGGGCTGCAACACTGGGCAGCTGCTGAGAAACATGCCTGTTAATCAGGCACTTTTCAAACCTAGTGCCCTTTTGGAAGACACAGCCCCTAAGCTGCAGGGCAGCAGGTTCTTGCCTGCTTTGGGACTCCTTCCACATCAGATGTAGTTGATCAGCAGCACAAAGGATGTGCCAGCCAACCATGTTTGGCACTGGAGTTAAGAGGAAGATTGAACATGCTGCTGTGCTAGAAGTATGTGACAGATTACTCAGGGTGTAGTGTTATGATAAACTGGCCTTGCTGCCAAAGCTGGTTTAGGGATTTCCTACCATCACTTCCCTCCCCACACACCCTCAGTCTCTCACCCTAGCCTGCCATTTCCCATCCTCAGACCCACCAGTACAACTGTTAAGTCAACACACTGGAAACTAAACTGAATTTAAGCTACCTTAATACCAAATGTAACAAACTGTGGCATGACACCCTCACTTGAAGGCATGAGTGGAGACCACCAGCAGTTTTATAGGGATAACACATGACTTAGCATGTCTATATGCTCATCTGCATAAAACTGACCCTGTAAGTATGTATGTATTTATGTATTTAGGCCTTAAGTGTTGTTTGTAGTCTTTGGGCCACCTTTATTGATCTAGGGAGTACTGCATAGGGGTGGGAGGGGAGAGAGACCATTTAATGTCTCACCTAGTTGCCTATCATTTTAAGGTTAAGTTTCGTTGCTTTGGGCATTTGACAGACAAATGCCTCAAACTGGGACCACTTGCAAGAAACTTCCTGGCCATTCCTGAAACACTGAGGATTTGGGGATCTTTGACCTGCAGGATCAAGACTCAACATCAGACTCGTCACATGCATCCTTGTAGAGCCCCCCAGCTGGCAGCTTTCAGGAAAGCTGCCTATTTCACATCTGCCTGCAGTCAGAAGCCTGGATGGTTTCCAGATTTGGCTTCTCGTATGGCTGCCAAGAATCCCCTTCTCCTCAGCTCCCCCAGGGCTTTGAGGGTCTATTATTGGTCCAGGCCTCCACCCATTTCCGCAGATTCAGCCGTCTTTTCCTGTCTCCAAGTGCAATGAAGCTCTGTCCCAGCCAGCCAGAATCAGAGGAAGAACAGCAGGGATCTATTTACTTCCTAGAATTATTGCCTGATAGCTTGAAGGTACTTCTGCCAGCCAGAACTGCTTCTGAGTTTTACAACAAGGGATTTTGGGTGTTGTGGGTTTTTTTCCTCACCTTTTTATTTTTTTTAAACCCTTGCTAGTACTTCAGGGCAGAGCCCAAAGAACAAGCCACAGTAGTCCAGTGGTTTGGGCATCCATGTGGCTTTGGGAAGACAAACACCTTCCTGCTCGACTTGGTTAGAGTAACGATTTGATCCTCTTGTCAAAGGATTTGTCAGAAAAATACTGAATACTGTAACATCTGAGTTATCAAATTAGACTCTGTAGAGATCATTGAAAATTACCTAACTTAGTAGTTCATGCTTTGCTCATCTCACACGGTCTTCCCTCCCAAGGGCTCCCAGGTCTCCACTGAATGCAGTTACTCACCTGCACAACGTATCCCGAGATGCACTTGAAATTTGGAGGTTGTGGGATGCCATCTATAAGCACTTCTCCAGACAGGCCTGCTGGGTCCTTTCTGGCAGCCAGCACATCTAGGAGACTTCAGACAAACACCAGGCATTAGATTTTGCCATAACAGCTGCTTTTACCTTTGACTGGATAAGTACCACCAGTAAGGACTGCACTCACAGCCTGCTCATGACATGCTGCAAACCAAAGAGCACAGAAGGGGCTTCCTCTACTCTGGGGGCTTTAGCTCTTTGTACAGAAAGTCTGGTGTAGATACAGGATTTTCCAGCACAAGGTGTGCCATGGCATTATGGTAGTACACAGACCCTCACAGTTCACAGCAGTTAACCCCTTACAGACATACACTCAGTCTCTGTATTAACAGCTAACCTCAAATGCACAGAGACAAAAGGACCCTGCCGAGTAGCTGCAGTCTGCTCTCCAGCCAGAACTTTGATCTCAGGGAAATTAATCCAAATGGGTATAAACAAGACTAGAGTTAAGATTAATTCTATAAAGTCATTTTGTTTTAACATATCACTGGATTCTCCTTACTGCCAATGCAGAGGCCAGCCTGTCTGCTAGCTAAGTAAACACCACCCTGATCAAGTGCTGCTCTTGAAAACATCCTGATTAGCCAGCAGTCTCCTTAGAGAGGAAGATCAAGGGTCATCACAAAGACACACCTGTGTGAACCCTCGCCATATTTGCCAGTCTCTGACATTCTCAAAGGCAGAGAGTGACAAAGAGCTCTCTTACCATGGTTATACAGGAGAGAAAACAGCATCAGCACTGGCTGGAGATCGTCTGCGTGGTATTTCTCTGTGCTTTCATCCAAAGAACCCAAGCACATGTGCACCCCTCCCACCAGGCCACAGCCAAGCTGAGGATCCAGAGCATCCTACAGACTCACATTACACTGTATTTCTGTCAGTTGTCAGAGAGGGGTTTGGCCTAGCATCTTCAAGGAAGTCTTGCTGCAGTGACTTCACAGGGGATGGTATCTCTCCTGCCCCAAGGGAGCTTGCACACCCCGCCCCCCCCGACTCCATTACAGGTCTAGGACAGAGCCTACAACTAAGCTCCAGTCACCCCAGTTGAGCCTGGTATCTTAACTCAGGCCACCACCAAAAATGACTGCAGTAATATGGACCACCAATTGGAGCAGATGAGGGGTGTGACACCGCTGCAGGGCAAGAACTCCAGCAAAGCCAATAGAGGGACATGAGGTCAAAACACATCACCAGATTTCTCACAGGCATGCAAAGGTCTGAGCCTGCACATCCCTCACATCTCCCCCAACCCTCAGAACCCCAAATCCTCTTTGAACAGCTGACTGTCCATTTGAAGGAGCAGAAGAAATTACTCACGAAGATTTACCGCTCCCTGTTGGCCCCAGGATAGCATTCAAGCCTGGCTTCATAATGCCACTGGAAGAAGGAAAGAGTTATTTCCAAATGGAGGACTGTTCACATGCAGATCATAGTAGAGGTAAGGTGTGAACAAAATGCTGTTGAAAGGAAAACTTAGAGATTATTAAAAACTTCTCCTTAAATCTGAAATCAATAAGCATTTTTCCCTTCCTGTCCCAGACTGCCAGTCAGAACAGAACCAGAGCTGGACATAAAAAGCAATCTACAAAAGACAGAAATTGTCTTCCCTGCTGAGCTGGGTCTTGAAAAGAAGAAACAACTCCTCTCTGCTGTTCATTTCCTCCAACTGCAGCTCAAACCATAGTTAAGGGAACCCTCAGATCTCCTGGCAGAAGAGTTCACTCAAGTTTGGTCCTAATTTGCTCAGATCAATAACTGAAACTGCTCCAGCTATATCCCAGCTATTATGCCTAAAATCAAATCAGAAAGTGCTCACAGGAACTGCAGACTGACAGGAGGGTAGTCATTTCTTTACCAGCACAGCTGGATCTGGAAGGTGACATTGAGGTCACTGATTCACAGCAGCAGATTAATTCCTACCCTCCGGTATTTTATTTAAGAACTTACTAAACATTATGAAGGATCTTCTTTTCCACAGTTT
Source organism: Haliaeetus leucocephalus (assembly GCF_000737465.1). NCBI lineage: Eukaryota > Metazoa > Chordata > Aves > Accipitriformes > Accipitridae > Haliaeetus > Haliaeetus leucocephalus. Next base: position 1,899,134 of record NW_010972604.1, read on the forward strand.
TCCGTTTACATAGGAATCCACTGGACTGCTTAACGGAGTACTGGATATTATGGAAACTCACAACAGAGCCCCGAGGGGATCGGAGTGACTCTCGTGTTGGAAAAGAACGTTGGAAATTGCCTGCTCCTTCCTCTTCTCCAACAGAAATAATGCTGTGATCAAATGTGTCTGCCATCATGTCCTTGTTACACAGGTCAAGCTCCACTGCATGGAGTTTTTTGAGGTCACTGTTGTTTTGAGCAGTTCCCATCTGTTGAGACAAAGAACACAAAAACATGCAGGGAAAGGAGACATGTGAGCAAAGATTTCTGCAGAAAGCATCTTGGAAAAGCAACTTCATGCACACCACACCAATCCTTACAGGTGCCAAGTTTCCAAAAGGATGGACATCCTCACTGGAAGACATCCAGTAGTCCCCAAAAGCACGGAAACCCACAGATTTGGAACAATAGATGTAGCCTTTAAGAATAAGACATGTATGTTCTTGGAGTGATGCTAGCTCAAAGAGCATCTAATGAGGTAAAAAACAAGCCCATCTGTGATGGTCACGGTCTTGCTCAACACAGTGGGGACTAGAAATGCAAGCTGCTACCACTTAAGCTAAAGAGACTCAAGCTCCCATCCTTCAGGCGTAACATGTTTACCCCCACACACACCCCCACAAAGCCAGCAGAGAAAACCTATTAATGAATCTGTACGAAGAACCACAGGAAGAAAAATGGTTGTGCTTATGAAAATGAATGCCAGTCACAGGCACCTTGTTTGCTGGCACAAGTTTGTTTCAGAGGTACCAACATGATTAAAGTAACAACTACACGTGTTGCTTATGTTTCAGTCACACCAGTGGCAAGATACTTCACAACTACAAATAGGAAGAGAAATTTGGATTTGCCTGTAGGCACCATTTACCCTGAAGAACAGTAGGATTCCCCCCTCCCACAGGGAGAAATCGGGGACATGACACAGGAAGGAAAAACATGGTACACACTGATACATTAAGGAAAATTAAATATGATGTCTGTTTGTAATAACAAAGTTATAAAGCATTCTGGTTTAAGCAGATAAGCTGCCTCTGTAGCTTAGGATGGGAGCACCTGAAAGTGAGGAGATGTGAATAGCAAAGGGAAGGAACTGTTCTCCCTGTGCATGCATCAGAGCCTACATAGCAGGAAATATATCAATACGGGTGCAACCATTAATATTGATTCACTTACTAGTCGCAGCAGCAGAGCTCTTTTGTCAAGGGACTCCTTCCCTTTCTGTTGCTGTAACTGATGGAGACCAAGTTCGGATCTCTTCACTCATTTAAAAAGAAAGAAAACGTTTGAAGTTCTTGCCTTAATGTTGCATGTGAAGAACTTGGAAACTGCAGTCCCCAAGCTCTGCAGCCTGTGCAAGGCCTGGGTGTAACTTGTACCCTGCCTTTTAGCCAGGTGACCTCACAGCCGTAGACCTTCCTGTCCCCCTTCCAGGGAACTACAGCAAGGAAGAGAGGAATTACTACATGCCCCTTCCAGAAATTGAACATGACAGGTTAGACTAACACAAGTTAGCCTAATCATTTACTTCCCTTCTAGGTGCTGGCATGACAGTGTTTGCTGGAAAGCTAAAAATTTACTGAGATGTTGCAGAAAGCCAAGGAGGTCACCAGGCTAACTAAGAGAGCAAAGAGAGAGAACTGTCCGCAGACACATCCTTTGCTGGTTACTTGAGTTTTGTGGAAAGGTAGATGTATCCCACCGATCGTCCTTTTCCCACCATCTGCCCTTCTTGCCTCCCAGGACTGAGAGGGAGTAGGACCAACAATACCCACCACTGCAGAAGTAGTGGATTTCTCAGGGAGAGAGATGGTCATCCTTTTAAGAAACTGGGACTACAAGAGCCAGATTTAAAGAAACAGGAATTGCCCTTTCCTCTCTGCCTCTTCCTATCACTTAAAGCTCAAGAAGTTGCTGTCGTTTTTTCCTATATAAGTAAAATAAAAGTGGTGGGGAGAAGGAAGGGTTATTTAGCTTGGACACATCCTGAAGTCTAAGACTGGTAGCCCCCGGGAATGCCTTGCTTATGGGAAATGAGGATTGGCTGGTTACATCAGCAAGAGAAGGCTTATATGCTTGAATCGTTGCACAACAGATCAGGAGAAAAAAACAGTCAGGACAACAGTGACACCAGGGGCAAAGACCTGGTTAGACTTTTGAACGCTTGACTGTCTTGTATATCTCACAACTGTTATGGATAGGTTCTGTAGTTTATTACACCATAAACCCTTTTATATGGGTTTTCGCAAAGCTCCTGAGTAACGCTGGCAAGCTAAACCACTGCTGCAGGTATGTGCAAGGGCGATAGGAGGATGGGAAAAGCTTAGCAGAGGCTACAGGTAGGATCAGGCAGCGGCAGCACCTCGCAAGCAGTGGCCCTCCAGTCTCCCACCCTCGCCCCACGGGCCGGTTCCGCTCCTAAGCCGGAGCCGCGAACCGACCCGGCCGACCACACTCCGCTCTCCTCCCCAAACCCCCGCCTGCCAGCGGGGCAGCCCCGCGCCCC
>NW_010972604.1:1901765-1939072 GCF_000737465.1 Haliaeetus leucocephalus
CGCCGGGGTGCCCAGGGCTGCCCCGCGCTCTTACCCCGCCCTCCCGGGGCGGGGAGAGGAGGAGGAGGAGGAGGAGGAGGGGGAGGGGGAAGCAGCTCTCTTCTCTCGTTGGAACCCGCCGAAGCGGGGAAGGGGCATCGGACACGAGGGGACCAGTAAGTTGCCCGCGGCCCCTGCGCATCCCTGGCACAGAGGGGTGCAGCTGGCGGGGGGAGGCAGCACCCACTCTCTCTCCCGCCCTCCCACTTTCTGGAAAGGCCATCACACGCAGGGGATGGTTCCAGTTCATCTGGGTCAGCTGGGGCCAGAGGCAGTTCTGGGAACCAACGGTGACACTGCCACACTGATCTCACACCTTCAGAGGCAGTGTGCTCCTCAGGTGTTTCCCTGCTGGGCCCACGGGGGTCACGGCAGCCCACTGGGGTTACCCGTTGTCCATCGGGCTGCCTCGCTGTGCTGCTGTGTGTTCCCAGCTAGGAGAATGTGTGAAAGCAGGAAGATCGGATATCCTTTGGTTTGTCGTCAAGGCTTCTCCTCGGCCTCCCGTTCCCAAGGTCTATTGTCTTTATAAAGAAGCTTGCTCTCCCCAGACTCCTTGGTGTTGTGAATGCAGGAAAAGCCTGCTCTTATGGTTTATAAATATGATTTATAGAAGAGCTGTCAAGTCACCGTATTAATCACCTGCGGTTTGACTACCCTCTGTAGTTCTGTACAGCATTGTTTTTTTCTAACATCACCTCTTGCTAGATGAATTTAAGGCTCAGCTAAGCTGAAGCATACCTCTAGCTACCCAATCAATACCAATAATAAAAACTCCAAAGGTTCACCTATCCCTTTTCTGACACCTGCCTCCTTCCAGGCATGTTGATGCGCTCGATGCTGTTGGTACACTAGCCAGAAGCCACATCTCGTGTAGCTGCGTTGCTCCAGAGGGCTGACAGGAGTCCAGAGCAGGTGGGATTATGGGGGTATCGAAATAGCCTTAGAGATCTGTCAGGAGAGCAAGTTTTGCCATAGGTACACCCAAGGATCAGGCTTGCTGAATAAGAATGTTATCTTCAGTCACTCTGTGGGTCAGAAGAGGACTTGAGTTCATGTTTCATTTGTGATTTAACTTCCTCTTCTGAGGAAAATCTGCCTACATTGAAGACTTTTGCCCTAGTGTTTCACCAAGCACACACATCTCTGTCTCCAAGCGTATTTCAACCCTAGATACTCACTACCCCTCAATGTCCTGCAGTGACAATCCTCTCGTCATGTGCCTGGGACAGCAACAAAAAAAGCCTGTGTGCTTGGGAGCAGAGGTGAGCATTTTCCAAGTCATGAACTTGCTGTTCCACACAGTGCCTGCACAATGGTGCAGGAGAACAACTTGCTGAAGGAGCACAATTAAATGTTCAGGTTACTCTTGACAGTTAGTTTCAGTTGCTCAGCTGCTCCTCAGACAGAGGTAATGGACGCCTTCATGCTGGTAATTTCGGGAAACAGCACTGCTCCTCCCACGCTTCATGGAATGGAAAAACCATTTCTCTGCCCCCTGTGCCTGAGCACATCACCATGGCGAAGTAATAGACAAAGACCCAAGATATGGGGAGGAATCAGATCTGCCAACTACAGCACTTGGCTGGAGACTCAGGCTTTCCTCTAGCCCATTCTTCAAGCAATAGTCTTCTGGGCTTCTTCAAGGGCCTTTTGATCCTCAGCCTGTTTCATCTCCCACCAGAGCTGGGAGTATTTTTCAACTGTATCATGCTACTGATCCAGTTGATCTAGCTCATACTGTTGCTGAGGAAGATTTCTGCCAGTACGGGGGTAGAAAACAGTGGCCAGGGGTGTGTTTTGTTAAGACAAAGACTCATAACAAGCCTGAGGAGAGCCTGATGTTATGCACTGTACATTTCTCTCACTGCACCGCTCCGTAGATTGGTGGGTGCCAGCACTGCTTTCTGCTGCTCAGGCACAGAGAGGGGCATTTGCCTTGTAAACTGTCAGCCTCTACTTTCTTTACAGAAAGACAAAAAAGGCATTAGCCCAGTGTAAAGCTCTAGCAAGCACCAAGCTACAAAGCCCTGTTGCTTTTACTGAGTGACGTCAAACAATGCTACAGGCCTTGCCTTGATACACTGTGATAGCAAGGCAAGAACAATCTGGGCCCTGTTTTAGATCTCATGCAGGTTTTAGCACAGGTTTGGGGTCTTTGCTCTTGCTCCTTATCCCCTGCTGCCTTAAGCCTCTGATCTGGCTGCCACTACAGGGTCGCAGAGCAGGAGAGACCATGATACTGTCCTGGGCATGGGAGAAGGGACCTAGCAGAAAGTCAGGCTTTGAGGAGTCCTGCTGAAAAGCATCATTCTCATTTGCAGCTGATTTGCAGCTCCTTTCCTACGGGTTCTGTTCACACTAGACATGTACCGCATGTGCCCCAGCACACAGAGTGGATAAGAAGTTACTGAGGACTATGAGTTCCACTCTCTGCTGAAGGTCCTGGTCTCTTCTTCCCGTCTTCCTGCAGCCTGAGCCACAGCATCACAAAACCATCTGTTTGAAGGGGGTGCTGAAGGTTCCTTCTAGTCCAAATTTCCACATGGGCCAAGACTTGCCACGACTTGATCAAGTCAGACATGGCTTTGTCTAGCAGAATCGCCGGACACAAAATTTTTGGATCTGTTTCTTCACTGCTTTCTTTAGGATGCTGCTTTCATTGCCCTGAGGATCCAGGGTGTTTTTTAATCCTGCTAATGCTGGATTTCATAAAACTCATAAAATATTTCAGGGAACTTGAGCCAGCAAGAGAGTACATGAGAAATATGTGCAGGAGGAACTGCATGCTGATGAGTACTATTGCCTTCTCTACCAAATGCAGCAAGAAGCAGATCCCAATGCTCTCTGTACAAAAGCAGCTGTGAGATCAGTGCAGAAGGCAGCAATATCAGACAGGGTGCATGAGTGAGATATATTTCCTAGCTCTTCTTTTCCAAAAGCTCCAGTAAACCATTCTAAAAGACACACCCTGTACAGATGTGGGCACATGTGCTGAATCTGCTGCATCTACAAATTCACCACCCTAGGCACAAAAAACCATCTCATCATGCTTTTTCCACCCTGATTGCTCACCATGTCAAAGCTACTGCTGACTGGCCTCCCTTACTTGGTTAAAGTGCTGCTTGCCTTGTGGAAGTTGACTTTTGCAAGACTTGCAGATTATGTAGAAGAAATCTGACTTTGTCAAGTTTTGTTAACCATTTAGTCCACTGTCTGAATTCATAGGAGCACTAAATTCTTAATTGGTTAAAGACAAGAAAGGATTCAAGCAAATCTAAGAGTAAAGGAAAACAATATTTAACTAGTGCACTACATTGAGATATGATGGGCTTGACTGACAGAAATCACGAATAGCTAAACTATAGGATCAACAGAACTACACACGGCTGTTATCTGCGTAAAACAAGTAATCAGACAAGGATATGATATGTGTACTTTAAAGCATCTAGTGCATCTAAACCACTGTTGCAGCTCTTCAGTAGTTAAAAAGCCAACATCATAAATGGGCTCAGATATTTACAGCTGCAACTTGCTGTTGTTAGTAATGTTACAGAGAACCTAGGACTACCATAAGATGTACAATAAAAATACAGAGAGACACTCCTTTCCCTCAAAGTCTAGATAGATGAAGAGAGGGAGATAACACAGGTAGAGGGAGCAGAAACGGTGAGGTCTGATGAGAAAGCTGGGAATAGAGACCTAGATCGGGGATACTCTTAGCCACACTGTATTGCACCTACTAGGGAGGCAAGCTTTGAGAGCCTGCTAAGAAAGGAAGGTCCCATGTCCTCTCTAACAAAGCAGATCTGGAGAGACAGCAGTCATGACTGCCCCATGTTCTTACACGTTTAGGACAAAGCCTGGGACCGCAAGCTAAGAAGTGGCACCAAGCTAAGCTGGGGCAGCAGCACAAGTTCCCCAGTGCAAGGTTCTCCCACACTCAGCCCAAGCTCCTAGGACAGGACTCCCCAAGTACAGTTTGCATTGCTGTTTGCTACTCAGGAATGGGCACTGTCCTGCTTCCCTTTTGAGGGCCTCAATGCCTGCAGGAGGTTAACAGGATTAAAGTGTGTTTTCTCTGCCCCAACTCAGCTCTCTGGAGTTCAGCTCCCTCCCTAGACATGAATGTTGACATACACAATGTTAGGTAGACATTTCACCTCCTTCCCAGGAGCAAAGTCCAGCCTGCCCCACCAGCCATTCCTAAAAACTGTTTAACTTTTATCCATTCCCAAGGCCTGAGCTGCTGCCATTAGTATTTGTTGTGGCAGCCCCAAACAGATTCAGACTTTTTTGCAGTAGGTGCTGCACACCCAGAGTTGCAGAGTGTCCTTTCCCAAAGGGACCCTGCACAACAGCAGAACGTGAGATAGTATGGCAGTAAACAGATTCTATTCTGGAGAAGGAGAGATAAGAAACTAGTTCTGTCTCATCCATAACTTCCCCCTTCCTTTGTGCCTTCCTAGATGCCTAACAGTGCTATATGACCTTGACAGAGAACTACTGTGCCACATCCTTCCAACACAGGACAGAGCATCATGTTAGGTGAAAAAAAAAAGGCAAAGTGCAAAGGCTCGGAAATCTCACCTGTCCCCTATGCTGATGCAGACTGCAGGAAAATCATATTCACCAGTAAGGAAACTGAGGCAGAAAGGCAGGGAATGACCAGGTAGCAAGTGTTACCGAAGAGAACCCAAAGCAGTAGGCCAGACTAGATGTCTGGATGTTTGTCTTAAAGATGAAGGCAGTAACATAGATGAAGGGGAGAACAAAAAAGAGGAAGCACTTAGTTGCACAGCTCACCCAGTAATGCCACAGGAAAAAGCACAACACTCCTAAACTACTTATGGCAGAGATCTTTGTACTCACCTTCCAGCTGGCCTGACTGGTTATGTTCCACTAGGTCCCAGGTGCATCTCAATATTTAGCTATTGCTTCCAGTAGAGCCACTGCCTCATGTTTGTCTTGACCAGGGCATCTCAATTTTTTTGACAGTGCTGCTTGGCTCCTCTCCAGACCTAATTTTTCTCTTCTAGTTAGGAAACTGCTGTGTAAGTGGAGATGACTGGTGCGTGCAAAAGGGGCAGAGGGAGTCCAGAGCTACCCAGAAACCACTGAAGGGCAGCTAGGTGTCCTAGGGCAGGAGATAGCTGGCAGTAATTCGGGAGAGGCAGGGGAAGTAGAGAGTCATAATAGAAAAGCTAAGATAGGTCTGAATGGAGAGTAAATGAGAGTCTGGTTGTGGAACACCAGCAGCAGCAGGTGTTGATGGCACTGAGTTTAGCTGCTCACCAGGACATCAACACATCTAGGGATAGTTCCTCCAGGCACTCAGACTGGGAGAGAAAGGACAATGTAAATCTTAATGACTCACAGAGGAGGGACAGGATAAGAAACTGAACACTGTCATCTCCTAAAGGGTATGAAAAGGCACGTGCAAAACTAACCCATGGTCACCAGGCTAATAACACAGGAGACATCAGAACTTTGTAACTGGCCTTCCTTGTTCTGTGACATCAGACACAGGCCTTGGTGTCCATATGCTGAACAGTCCATTTGAATGCATCTCTTCCTGCTCATGAGTATGCAGGTAAGAGAACAGAAGTGAATGCAATCAGTTCCGTTTTAAAATAAAGTCACCATTGAGCTTTGCTGCATTTTGTTTCCCTGCTCCCGGAGCCTGCATTGCCCACCTCTGCATTGATCTCCATCCAATTCAGTCTTCTCTTCTGCTCTACTCTCAGCAGCTCCTTAGCAACACAGCCCTTACCAAGGCCACTCCTGTCTCATACTAGAGCTTAAGACCCCCATAGCCTGGTCCTGCGGCCAGAGCATGGCCCACAGACCACTCCCTTCCATCGAAGCACCAGGGCCCAGCAGGTCAGTTCACCAGGTTGGGCCATTCACATCGAAGGCCTTCCTTCTCCCTAGTGCAAGAAACAGACAAGCATGCAACATAGTCCCTGAGGTTTTTCTTCCTGAGAGGTCTCCCAGCCTTCTTTCACAAATTCTGTCAAACCCAACAAGGCTGGCAAAATCAGGGCTGGAAAGGCCTTTAACAAAGCTTGTGCAGCATACACAGGAGGTGATCACGGTGGCTCTTTCAGTGCTGTACTGTGCACTTCCCCTCCACCTTTGATGCTCTTGTAAAGCCTAGGCAAGGGCCGGGTTTCAGAAGTCTCCATCCATCACTGTTTGCCCTTTTGAAGGCAAACTCCCAGTCACACCTCTCAATGTGATCCAGTAAGCAGCTCAGGGACGAGACCCTGGTGCTGTGGGACTTCCACTGCCTTTGTCTCCGTATCTACATGGTGGAGAATGGATGCTGGTGGCACAGCCTCTTCTGGGCCTGTACAGGACAAAATCCTTTGAGGCTGAAGAGGCTCTATTCCTGAAGGGAGTCAGAAAGACTGCCATCTCTCATTGCCGTAGCAGTTGTCTATTCTATAGGAAACTGAGGAAAAGCTCTGCCCTTCTGTTTGTCCCAGAAATCTTTGTATGTGCTTTCAAAGCTTGCTTGCTTTGTGAACTCCAGACATGTCTGAACAACCTGGGTGGTTTGACACATTACAGCAGTGTGTGTGTGTGCGCGCGCATGCATGCACATGTATGGAGTTTTCATACGTCTGAGCTAGCCATTTGCTGTTATTTCTGATGCTTTTTGCAGAAGGGGACCCCACAGGTAGTCACAGCCAATAGACATGATCACTTGGAATGGCTTCTGAGCCCTTCCTCAGACAGCACAAGCACAGCCAGCTTCAAGCTCCTGCCTTGCACGTTGCTCTAACAGGCTGTGTCTTAGGCTGCTGTGCCTTCTGGCACCTAGAGGTGAGAAGAGAAATGAGTGGTATCTTCTGGGGACGGCAGTGGTCACCATACAGCACCATCCAGAGCTGGTTTGAGACATCCTGTGCTGCAGAGCTCTGTTACTGCCCAGCACTCGGGCTCTCTGGATAACTTGTGTGGCGTGCCTCAGCAAAGCCTGGCGTGACCGCAGGCTGGAGACCTGTCACCCAGCACCCACATTGTTTTGCCAGCTAAGCATTTGTGTTCCTCCTGCAGCACTCCTTGGCCAGGGCTCAGCCTTAGCTCACCGCACCCTGGGAGCTGGCACCCTTATGCCACCCGCTTGGGCACCTGGCATGTGCACAGCATGGCTGGCTGGTGATGAGCTGCGCCTGGCATTTGATACCTCTGAAACCGGGCCACGAGCAGGGCTTCTTAGCTCCTCAAGCGTTGAATTCTGCCACCTCTCTCCAAAACCTGGCATATTCATTTTAACATATCCCTTGGCCTCTGAGCTCAGGAGGGGGGCTGGGCCTGGCACCCACTGAAATTCCTCCTACTTACACTGCTCTCCCAGTACCAGGCTCCTTGCTTTCAGGTTTGGAGGCCCTGAATTAGGGCTTTTGCGACAAGCAAAAGGATGGCATGACACTTCATCTGCGTTTGTAATCAGCTGGCTCATCAGATGATGCTGGCTTCTCCCCTCCCTTTTCCCTAGTTAATGATAAACTCTATGACTACTGATAGTTGTTCCCTGATGTTGCTCTTTTCTTTATAAGTGACTCCTGCTAGGATATGTTTGTAAAAGAGGCAGGGGCACGGTGGTCTCCAGCCAACAACCTCCTGTGCTAAAGGCTGACCAGTTAGCAGCAGCTGTAGGCTAATACTAGCACTTATTAAGGACTTTTCACAAGATGGCAAAAAATAAGCAAAACCTGTACTAACCCTGTTGACAGGTTGGAGAGAGAAGAACTGTAACCTGCTAGAGGTGGACAAAGTTTGCAACAAATACTTGAGTGGGAGGATCTAGTATCATACAGTGTGTTTTGGAAACCCTGGATTCTGCTTGTCTTTTTGCCACTGAGAAAGTAATTTTTCTGTGTCTCAGTTTCAATAAAACAAACGGGAGATTTGCTACTGACCTCCTTTGTAAACAGAACAGAAAAGGGGCTCTAGGTGCAAAGGGTTCTGCGTGGTGCTGACTGACATCTACTGGTAAACTAAGCAGTTGGTAAGGTAACTCCAGAAGCTTGGCTATATTTTGGGGCAGGGGGGGTCTGGGGATTTACAGTCCTTTTAAACATGAAAAGTTAGGCTTGCTCATTGTTGAGACAAATGCATCGTATTCTTGGAGAGACACAGAGAAGAGATGCTGCCAGGAGCTTTCCACGCTCATGGCCACGGCTGGTTGGGGCTGCCCCTTGCCAGGTACACCTGAGCCTGCTTTCAGACATCTCTGCCATGCCCCTCCCTGCACACATCAATGAATCTCTCCGTGCCTCACTTGCACTTTGACACGGTGGTTAGGACACTGCTTTCTTCCCTTGGCTGGATCTGAAAGTGCTTTAAGGCAGCTTCTCCTTCAGAGCACACTCAGCATCTACCAGAATGGGGTTCAGACCCCAGCCACTGCAACGGCCAACACAAAATAACTGTGGTGGTGATGATATCTCTTCAGAGCACCTTATACTTTTCCAAACCTCCTCCTGAAGATTTTAACCACCTCAAGGCACAGCAGTGACACTGCAGTTTGGAAGGCTACCCTCTGCAAATTGGAACAAAACACAGCCGTACACCTGCTATTGAGGAAAAAAAAAATACTTTACTTTCCCCATCAGCCATATATCGTCTAAATAATACCAGCTCCTGATGGGAGGCCTGACAACACACATCTGAAAAGAGACGCTGTATGAACTTACCATTCAGTGTATTTATGTTATTTCTCAACCAGCTTGAAGACACAATTGACAATTATACACAAGCAATTGCTGGGGACAAGTAATTTCCTTGCCTTACTCCAGGACACATAATATATGTGACAGCATGTTGACAAGGAACGGTAGACATTAATGCAGGCACAGGCATATACCAGTGACAGAACTTGTTTTACACTGAGCAGCACTGGCACCACTGAAACCACAGCACAGGGTGAAGGGAGTAGTCTATTGCACCAGAAAGGGGGAAAGGAGCTCACTGATGAGGCTGTTGATGGACCCAGGAGACCACTGAAGCCTGCAGTTCTTGTCTGATCCCAGCCACAGCTGGTTCAGGGCTCCTCAACAGGGCAGGCTGACTCCATGGCCCAAAGGAGAGGAGGCTGCCAGGCTGTTCTTGTCAGTGGGAAGTGGGGAGTCCCAGCAAGCTGGGCTTGAGGCTCCTGTGGTTGCCACAGACAGGCAGAGCAAGGGGCAGACGTCTATCCCAGCTGCAATGGCTCCGTGGAGACTCCCATGCTGTCCCTTTGCAGGAGGAAACTTGCTTCCCAAGTTTTGGGCAGGAGTAAACCCTGCAGGGCAAACACTACCATTTTGCTCTTCCTGCTGCCCTAAAGAGCAGACCATAGTGCCTGTGACCTGGTTGCCTGAGGCTGATGGTCACTGTCCCATGGATCTGAGCCCAGCTGCCACACCATTGTCCTCTTGCCCCACCTGTCTTCCCTGGCACTTATGGGGGTCCCTGTGCAGAAAGGAGCAGGGTGGAGGAGGTTGCCTCCTGTGAGTAGTGACAGCAGGGCTCTGGCGCTGCAGTGGCTGCAGCATCCCTGCCTCAGTGAACTGGTCTCGTGGGTGTTTGGCACAGCTTGGGAGGGGAACAGAAACACTGGGCAACACGAAGAGAGAGGGAGGTCTTGTGCCACCTTTTCTGTTGAGCAGAACAACCAAGCAACGCTCTCCCTGTGAGAAATTTGAGGCTTTATAAAGCCAGGCCTTACAGATAATGACTTTCACCTTCATTTTCTTGGCAGGACCCAATTTCAGGATCCTGTTGTCCCCACAGTAGGTGTTGCTATGTTAAAGGAGCTGAGCCTTAGCCAGCAACATATCTTCCACCGGCTCTATCAGCCTGGGATCAACCCCCTGAAGCAGACAGTTGCTGCTTGGATCTCTCCTATGGTGCTAGACTTAGTTCTTCACAGATTAGTATCCCAAGTATTTGATACCTATGCAGTAAAGCAGACTCAGGACCTCACCCAATATTCTGAGTCTGTGGAAAAGGGAGGCACTCCTTCAGAGACTTCAAAAGAGCAGCCTGTATTTTTGATTTTGCAATTAGGCCTTGGTACCCGTAGTCTGCTATTGAGCCAGGATTTAAAACAAGGTCTTACAAATGAATTTAAGGAAGAACCTTCCTCTGTGCCTTTCAAAACACAGAGCACCTGATTCATTAACCGCAAGGGGCTTTGTGCACAATTCAAGCCCATTACAGAGCACGTAGCTCCTCTTTTCAATTACAATTTAGCATATGGATTTTCTGTTTAATTAAAATTTGGAGGGGGAAAAAAAAAAAGGCCTGTTTCATGAAGTTCTCCTGACATAGACCATTTTCTTCTGAATAAGACAATAGCTTCAATGCTGAGAGTAGGACGAAATAAGCAACATCATTGTTCAGAGTTCAGATGGAAAAGCTGAAGGAAAGAAGCTCTTGCTCAGTTCTGAGTTTAGTGGAACTGGCAGTCAAGAACTGTGGCAATGTCTCATAGATAAGTCTTATCCCCAACAGCAGGATGGGAAGTGAGCTGTGAGACCCTGCAGTTCCTGCAGTCACAGATCCTGGCTGAAATCTAAGCTCCCTGTGGGCTGGGTGACAAGGTCTCACAGCTCCTGCTAGGCTCTCGCAGCTGAATGACCATCTGCTTCAGTTTATCAATGATAACTTGTAGCTGTGACAGCCCTGGAGCCTGGGCCATCTGGGGACAGGGCTGATCCTGAGGGTCCTTCAGATATTCCCAGAGAGGCTTTCCCCAGAACACAGCAACACATGCACCTTAAAAAGGTGGCAATACAAAAGGCCACTGCACAAGGTGCCCACTAAACCTATCTCTGCATTGCATAACACACTAAACAGTGTAGCACTTATGAGAGTTGTTAGCAGTAGTCTGGTACAACTCCCATTTCCATTGGCTTTAAGCCTACAGAGCCTATTTGAGGTTAACTACTGTGGAATACCAGTGATTAAGATATTTGAAATACATTTACAGTGGTCCTGTAAAAGCAGCAATAGTCTGTACCAACTACAAGGAAAGAGAAGTCTCAGCAAATTGAAAAATGCCTGGAAAAGAAGTATTTTGCATGTGGTTGAAGAACTGACATTCATCTCATTTTCACAATATTCTTCAACTGAAACAGTGTTAGCACCCACAACTAGAAACCAAATTGTTTCTGTGACAAAAGAGAGAAGCATCAAAACTTTAAAAATATGATTCTAGTTTTGTGAAGTACCTTGAAATGCAATTTAAGGAGTGTGAAAATAGACAACATAAAGAGACTTCTTAGTGTCAACAGCTGTGTTAGAAACTATATAACTAGAAGTCTGTTTCCTAGCACTCAGACTTAGGATTCTACCAGTAACAACTGCTCCTCCAGTTTATGATATTTCAAATATCCTCCCAATTACATTGGAATTCAACTCTCATTTTAGTTATCCAGAGTTAGGTGTTAGTATCCTCTTTTCTCAGCATCCGAATCTAAGGTACAGGGAAGGTTACCAAAGCATTCTGGAAACAGAACAAAACTGTTGGTAACCAGCTGGACCCAAACAACTAAATTTCTCCTTTCCATCTCACACTAATGCTTATGTTCTGCTTTGTCTACATGATAACCACATCTTTGTCCTGCAGACAACTGTGTATGTTGGGAACAAGTTGCAACATGCCACTCAAGACAAAAGTGTTCACAGAGTTCTGGGGTCTCTACTTTTTGGGAAAGGATAGATAAAAGACTTTGTGTCAGCCTGTTCCGAGGCAGAAACTTAATACATCACCTGGTTCCAAATTTCCACCTACTCCAGAGAGACAGGGGGCAGAAGTTCTAGCTCTGTGACATTATACATCATTACATTATGGAAAAGAGCATCCCTGATTTTTCACATCACTAGTTCCTGGCAACAGTGGTGTCTATATCCAGCTGACTAGACTATTCTAATAGTGGGGAAACAACTGACAGTGACTTAGTGGGAGCCAGACTGGGAGCACTGGACTGTTCACTAGAAGCGCACATCAGACTGTGGCTGGATGTTCTTGGGCACCTGAGATCCCAGCACACTTGACCTGGGCAAGATGGGATAGACCCTGTTTTGGGAAGAGTTGCCACTCAGGTTGTTTGCCTGTACATGTTCCATCCCCCAGCCTTCTGCTTCTTTCCCCAGCTGGTCTAGGCTGTGGGGGAGAAGCTTTTCCTGACTGGGTTCTTCCTCCTGCGAACCAGAAGAAAGTAACGTGCAGTGTTAGCAAGCTACCAAGAAGTCTAGCCACACTCCAGGAGAGAAACAAGGTGTGCATGATACTTAAATATCTTCCCACATTCTTCCAGAAATTAGTACAGGCCTGCCTGTCTGTTGAAGATCCAATATACTGTTTGCTGCAATACACTGATGACTGCACATTCAACCATTAGACAAATGAGGAGAAATTAATCCCTTTTCACCCTCTCTGAGAACGTTCACAGAAATGCTGTGGCAAAACAAATCTGCAAACAAATACTCAAATAAGCTTTCAGGCATGTTCACATGAGAAGGACTCCCCAAAACACCCTTTCAGATGCGAAGGGATCACAAGACTACTCTGCAAAAGAGAGGTTTCTTTCTGACTCAGCTAGGTCACTGTGCTGTTTGGCTGTTCTCATTATCGAAGCCATAAAATCATGAGGTAATGACATGGCTCCCACATGCCTTGCTGCCTTTGACATTAAAGCTGAAGACTCAAAATATGCTGGTTGACCGGATATAGGCAATCTTTGGCAAAAGTCACAATTCTGCAATGAGATGCAATGGGGACACCGCTAACAGTCTTCCGTCTCATGTGTGATAATTAATCCACAGGCAAGACGTTGTTAAGATCACAGTCCACAACACTGTCATGAACTGCTTTTGCTGGGAAGGACAGTACAATTTTTTTTTTTATGTCTGAGGATAAGTAGATACAAAGCAACTGAAGACGAGTGAATTGCATCCACTGCCACAGAAATAAGCTCGGCTTCAAAGGAGCTGGAAGGTGTGTTTAAAGGTACCATGGTTAACTAGGGGGACATGAAAGTAAGAGGCTTTGTGTCACTATGCTTGAACAGCAAAGGCTTGATCACACAAAATGCTGGCCCTGCCCAACCCTTTTTGTCTTATGTCAATGGGGATTGGAAAAGCAAAGATGATACCAAGCCTTTTCACACAGCAGGGCTGGTCACCTGCCCTGAAGCTGGTTAAAATGCATGGTGGAGGGCTACCAACCTTATTAACATTATCCAGTGGTTTGCCCAACATGTACTTCCTCTTCAGTCTGTTTCTTTCCAGCATGTCTAGCTTGCTCACCACTGCATCAATCTTGGAGCCGATGTTGTTTATGGACTGTTCCAGCTGCAGCACACGTTGCAGGAGGCTGGGGGAGACATGGAGACCATTTGCAAGCTTTTTCTTGCGATGAACAGTAGGATTTGTAGCAGCCATCTCACAGGCAATGGGCCAGACCTCAAACAGGAGTGAATGCTCCCCATCAGATAATTGATTCATACCCACTGAAGACATAACTCCCTGCTACACTGTGTTTTCTTTTGTAATCAGTGGTTCTGCTTAGGATGGATCCCAACCAGTTTGGATCACAGTCCAGCCACAATATAATCCCATTATTAAATATTGCACCTGCCTCTCCTTTGATATGGCCCTATGTGGATTGCTCAGTGTCTCTCAGTAGCAGAATCAGGATCTCCTGATTCTCTGTGCTGTATTTATCCCATACTCCTCCTGTGGAAGAAACAGCCAAGTGTTATTCTCAGACCTGGAGGATGAAGGCCAACTAGGCTATAAACCAAGGATATTTATTCCCACAGGACCTTCTGTAAAGGTATCAGCTTCCCCTGGCCCAGTTTTCTGAGCTACCTTTTGACCTGAAACATGACAGCATATTGCCTGTGGCCAGCTGACAGCTGCAGAGGTTATTCAAGAGGCAGAAAGCAAAATTTCTTAACTCTATCTTTTACAGGAACAAGCAAACTACATTACAAGCATTGTCCCAGTTCTCTCCTGACCTGCTCATTTACATGTGTGCAAGATAAAAAGGGACAAATCTTACTGAACCTGCTCAGCACCAGTGTAAACAGTTACATCAGGGAAGGAAGCAGCAGGGAACCAGACCCCTCATTTGCAGAGGGATTAAACTACTGTCAGCACAAACATACACTTGGAATTCTTCTTTGGAGACCCAGCTAGCCTTATTGGCGTGGTTATTCCTTGTTTCCATGTAGGTCAGATTCTCATCCAGGTTGTTGTCACCATAGGGTTTCCCCAAATTTTCAATCTCTGTATTCAGAGCAACCTAGAAGATAGATAGAGAAACTCCTGCAAAGCTGGATACTAACTCTGTGTCACCTTCACTGTGAATAACACAAGAGTTTCATGGGCAGTGATATACTCAGCTGCTATCCAGGCAGAGTTGGAGCTGTATTTGAGTTGCCTGCTTAGTTTATACCACAAACCCAAATATTCCTGAGGCCGCTTTGGAGTGATCTCTACCAAACAGAGGGTTTCTTTCCTTGCCCTTTCTTTACCCTTTTCGCCTCTAGGTCATGCTTCATCTGCTGTTGCTCCTCTTCATCAAGGATATGGTTGCCATCTTTGTCAAACCTGGAGAAGGCTGCTGTGATCTCATGGTCTGCATGGCCCAGTCTGCAAAAGAATAGAAAGAGAAAGCTCAAAGCACTTAATTACACTGTTAAGCTCTAATAGTGCAGGAGATCAATGTATTGTTTCCTCCTGCCAGTGACAAACCTAAATATCCCAAATGGGAAAGAGATAGTAACACAAACCTATTTAGAACAGGACATTAAACATGTGAGGAAAGACGATAACTATTTTTTTGAGTCTTACATAGCCCAGATCTGAGCTGACTGCTCTCCCAGTCTTGAAAACCAGAGAATTTAAATTACCTGTATTACCAAGAGAAAGGGGTAAGCAGGCATCCCTCAAGCTAACCAACTTACTCCTTCAAGCTGTTCTTGAAGTCTTCAAAGTCTAGTTCTTTCGTTCCATTCTGCAATGCTTTCTGCACATCGGAAATCCGTTCCTTCTTCAGCCTCAGCCTCATGAGCGTGCGGTTGTAGCTCTGTTACCAAAGGTGCAAACAGAAATGGACTCACGCAAGCAGTATAGTGAAAAATAGGGCAGAGCAGACAATGCAATATGGGCGAGATTTTAAGCTTTCCAGAAGCAAAAATACAGCACTGCTGAATGAGCCCCATCTCTAAACTAGGATCACACCTTCAAAGCAACACCAACATGGTAGTCAGGGTCTTCATGACAAAGTTTGCCCTCTGCTTTTTTCCTCCTGACTCTCCCTTTATGTGATGTCCCAGTCATCAGCTGTCTAAGATAATGTCTCAAATACTGTTTGCAGAATATTAGTCCCACAGCACAGAGAGTTGTGACCTTCCAGGACCTTTTCTGGAATTTGTCCATGGGAAATCCAGATGTAACCCACTAGATTTGCACCACTGTAACACGCTCAGCTTAGCAAAATAGGACCTGCCATTTTATTGATCAAAGTACACGCTATCAAGGACTGGAAGAACTTTGTCTAGAGACTATCCTGGGAAGAAAAGTCTCTCAGAAACACTATGAGCATGCTCAAGTAACAGGATTCCCCCAACCCCTGCTTTCTTGTCTTCCCATTGCCAAAGGATCTGGGAGCTTGATTCATCCCAGAAAGGAACTGTAACTCCTGTGTACACCAAGAAGGTGGATCTGGAGTTGGCAACCACAGTTTCTCTCTAGTAAATTCCACATAGGTCAGGGACTTCCAGAAAATGTTTCAGGATTTAGCTAGAAAGTAGCACAGCTCGCATAATTCATCACCTGCTTCAGGATGTCTGAGAGCTGCAGCTCATCCTTCTGGCTTGAAAGCTCCTCCTTGACTTCTGAGTAAGTGTCATTGATGATGGCCAGAAACATGTTCTAGAAAAAGGGGAAGAAGAATGATGAATAAGCATGAGGCATCTTGCCTGCTCCAGCAGCCAAAGCAGCAAGAAACAAGCACAAATGTGCAGGGCTTAGTTAAACAAGGAGCTGTTTCCACATGGGGTAGGTATCCCTTGGGCAAATTAAAGTGGGTGAAGGGAAGACCCACTTCAGCCACACAGTGCTTTCTCCCTGGGGACGAGGTCCTTGCACTTAAAGCAGTGGCTGACGGTACATTTGTTCCCAGCTCAAATACCATCTTTGGTAGCCTCTCCTGCAAGACCTTAGGTTACATTTGGATTCCTGGCACTGGGTCTTTAACCTGGTCATTATGAGCATCCCTCTGCATCCATTGCCTAGGAAGCCACAGACTGTCCCCCATGCTTTGTTCACTGCCTGCTACAGAGCAGCTGAACTGATCCCCTTGAATTCAGCTACCACACCAATGGTATTCCCAGCCAGTTTTAGTCTTCACCTTAAAGGATGTGATTATGGCCCTTAATCGCCCTGTTCATCAAATCCCCAATTGCAATGGCATGCCTTTTGTCTACTTAGCTCTATTTGCACTGCAAAGCTATAGTAACAGAAACTTCCTTTCTCTCTAAACATTTGCACTGCACCTAAATCAGGGATCATCAGGAGGGGTCTTTCAAACACTGCAGTCAATACAGGGGCAAGGAGAACTTTCTTGCTTACCAGGAGCACAAAGAAAACAAAGAATACATAGGTGACAAAGTAAATAGGCCCAAGGACCCTGTTGGCATTGTCAATGGAATTGTAGTCAAAATCTCCAAGAATGATCCGAAACTGGGTGAAGCTGGAGGAGAGAAAGAACACAAGGTCACACAAAGGCATGTACATTTATCCTACATCCTCAGACAGTCCTGAGGTGAATCCTGAACCTGCCTGCAGCCCAGATGGTCACAGGCATAAGCCAGAGTAGGGTCTAAGTCACCCAGTCTGGTAAGTTAAATGTACTCATGGTATTTCAGGGGTGAAGCAAGCTGATCTGGTTAGAGCAAGAGCTGGCTGGAAAGTAAAACAAGGTTTCCACACAAACTTCTGGTTGTCCAAAGTGTGTTTTGATCTAAACAGGAGTTAAAAACAAAAACAAAACAAAAACAACCTGTATTTTGCCTTATAAAGGCATTTGACTCACTGAAGCCTTCTCTTGCAAGAGAGTTCATGAGACTGTGGAAAGGATGTTAGTACTGGACAGTGCTCTTCAACATTTTGCAATTCATAGCCTGGGTAATGTAGCAAGTTTAAGTCTGTTGATCAGAAGTTTGCTTATCTCAGTTATCTCTTGTAGACTCCTTAAAAGGCAGGACTTGGGTGCCAGAGGTCTGTGGAACACAGGCTGAAAACTGCTGCTGTGGCAGATACCTCCCTTAACATTGTGCATTGCCTGAGCAGGCCCGTGCACTGAAGGATTGTCTGAGATTGGATATCTTAATTCACTTGCCCAACATCCCCTTCTGTGCATGCTCATCCACCCACTGGTCATGCCCCGTCTCAGATATCTTGATACATTATCTGTGGGACTTCTCTGGAAATTAATCAGTGAAATGAGCCTTGTAGGAAAAAAAAAAAAAAATCCTCCAGTTAAAAAAAGGAAAGAAGAAAAAGAAAAAACAGGCAGAAAGACACAGACCGTGAAGTCATGTGCAGGGAAAAGGACCTTGAGACCCCAAAGCCTGAAAATCCTGTCTGAGAAATGCAAAGCTCCATTTCAAATTCCTTGCACTTAGACTAGGGAGCTGGGAATGTTTTCCAGGTCTAAGGAAGAGGAATATGGCATTGCTTCCTCTTCTTTGGTTTAAATTGTCCCAATTTAGTGATGTTGAAATGTCTCCTTCCAGTAAGAAATTCTTTTTATCTCTTTTGCTTTGAAAATGTCTACTTAATTTATTTAGACTATTATACAGCATATTTTAGAAAACTTCATGCTGAATTTGTATTAAAATGAGTTTATTATTTGACTACCAACTTTCAGAAATGAAGTAGAGCTGCTATCTTATAAAAATCAGATATATTTATAAATAATATAAAAATGAAGTTTCTGACTTTTTCATTTCAGTGTTTAAAGCTATAGAATCATAGAATCATTTAGGTTGGAAAAGACCTTCAAGATCATCAAGTCCAACCATTAACCATGCCCACTAAACCATGTCCTGTAGTACCCTGTCCACTCACTTTTTGAATATCTCCAGGCATGGTGACTTAACCACTTCCCTGGGCAGCCCATTCCAATGTTTGACAAGCCTCTCAGTAAAAAAATTTTTCCTAATATCTAACCTAAATCTCCCTTGTCTCAACATGAGGCCATTTCCTCTTGTCCTATCTCCAGCCACCTGACAGAAGAGACCAACACCCACCTCACTACAACCTCCTTTCAGGTAGTTGTAAAGAGCGATAAGGTCTCCCCTCAGCCTCCTCTTCTCTAGACTAAACAGCCCCAGTTCCCTCAGCCGCTCCTCATAAGACTTGTGCTCCAGGCCCCTCACCAACTTGGTTGCCCTCCTCTGAACTCACTCCAGCAACTCAATGTCTTTCCTATCATCTTGATAAGATAAATGCATTATTCTGCTTTTCCCTGTGAAAACCCTGTAGCAACAAACAGCATTCCTTCCAAATCTTTGTTTGAATTAAAGTGTACTATCTGATGAAAACCAGAAAGTTTTCATGTGGCTGTTATGCAGACACTGAAACAATGTGATCAGCAAGTGTATTTGGAAGCCAGAGAATTTAAAAACTCCAGAGTTTCTATCTGGGCCTCTTCCTTAATTAAAAAAAAAAAAAACAACCAAAACCAAACACTCTGACCCTACCTCAAAACACTTGTTTTGAGCTATTTAGTTCTTACCACCAGAATTACATAAAAGTTTAACCTAATTAGACCTAAAGCCATCTGCTGGTGTATAAAAACACAAATTTGCCAAGGTCTCAGCGACAGTCAGGCAACACCATTCTACTGCCTTTATGGACCCACAGCAGGTGAGAAGGTGACAAAAGGTCCTGCAGAACAGAAACTAAATTATCAGCTGAGCTATGATGCTTTTCTGCAGAAAGACATTAAACCACTCTGCATGTTGAGTATCCTTGGTGTGCCTAACAACTCCACATCAAGTGAAAGCTGTCTAGGCTTCAGCAAACTGAAACTTCTCACTAAACACTCGTATGGAAAGGCTGGAATTTCCATTGAATTGTAGGGCCGCAAGGAGTCTCAAAGTCTGGTAGGATCAGCTACACGCGTCCCTACTGATAAACACCAGACAACCAGAAATCCGTCTGTAACCCTCAATTTTCTGTGTTCTTTTGTCCATGAAGATGTTACAGCTGGAGGACTGTGAGCTACTTATTAGCCATAGCGGCTTTATTACCACAACAGGTGTCTGATTAACATTCAGATTTGCAACTGGGGAGAGGTTGGAAAACAGTTAAAATTCTTTTGATGAAATGATGGAAATATGGTTCTGACTTATACACTTACATGCATTTAACAAAGGTACTGAAGTTTTCCACTTGTGTCCCAAAAAGAAGGTAACCCAGCTGGGCATAGGCAAAGAAGACAATGAAGAACATAATGGCAAAGCCCAGAATGTCCTTGGCGCAACGTGCCAGTGTGGAGGAGAGCTGAGTCATTGTTTTGTTAAAGCTAATATACTTGAATATCTGCAAGAAGAAAGAACAGGGACAAAGTTAGGCCAAACCATCAGCTACATCAGTCTCTCTCATATATGCACATGCTTACTAAGACAAGAGGTTCATTGTAGTACCAAAGCACCGAGAAGAGAGCCAGGCTAGGGGAATGGTGGCTTAGTGTTCAGGATATTTGTCCCAGGTGTGCCACCATCTTCCTGTGGGACCATAAACATATGACTTTGTTCCCTGTGTCAAAGCCAAATATATAGAGGGACTGCTATAAGGACAAATGTCTTGAGGCTAATGAGGACCCCCAAGTACTGTGTGTCTTTCTACCATGCCAAGATGCTTTGGTTGAAATGCAAAGTCCATGCCAACAGACGAGCCATTTCCAGTTGTTGGGTGGCCATCATGAAAGGAAAACATGGTTTGCCAGATTATCCTCCAAAATACTAAAATATTACAGGATAGACAAAGTTACATTGTACTCAGAATTTTCTAAAATCACTTTTGCACCACAACATCTAAGCTCATCTCCCTGTCCACTGTCTCCAAATAACTGGCCTCAGAATGCAGGGTGAAAAGTTGTCTGGATTACTGCAAAACAGAGCATATGACTTTGAGGAAGATCCTCTGTTATACAGCTATTACCATCATTCACTCAGAGAGATGGAAGAGTCAACCCCCAAGCTATCTAGAGGAAGAGGTCTGAGACTAGAGGCCTGGCACCTCCCAGACCCCTACAATACCTTGATCCAGGCAAAGAATAAGTTGACTGCATTCATATTGTTGTACTGTGTCTGCCAGAATGCCAGGAACTCGAAGTCTGCGTAGGTGTCGGGGTGTTTCAGCAACTCTCCCAACAGTCTGTTCACCTCAATGGTGCGAAAGATATGAAACCCAATAGCGATGATGGAGAGCTGCAAAGAGGAAGAGGAAGAGTCTGCAGTGACCACTGTACCTATGCTTTCCACAGAAATTAAAGTGTCAGAGAATTCCTTGGTATCACACTTCACAAGTGCAGTCTACTGGTCGGGGATGGAAATAAGGTATTAATGTGCTGAATGATGCCTGGATTTCACAGCCTCTCAGGCATCCCTAAGGAAAGAATTTTCTGCTAACAGCTGATAGAAGAGCATGTGTCCATTTACTCTGCTAGTTCATTTTGCTATTAGAGTAAAACCTGTGCCAGCTCTTGTCTTATCTAGACCAGTTTCCCCGTTCCTTCATTTATTTTGGCTCTTCTACCTCTCTGCCATTGCTCCCCCCCAAAAAGTGTGCAAGGATCCTCACCAGAATGACGACCACATCCAGGATGTTCCAGATGCTGGTGAAGTACTGAAGCTTGTAGATACGCAGCTCCAAAATCTCCTCCACCACATAGTAGAAGATGAAGACACAGAAGACAATTTCACAGGCAACAATGAAGAAGTCCCATGTGCTGACGTATCGTATAAGCTTGACTGTCCGGATTTGCCAGGAGGGAATGGCACCACCAGTGGCTGGAAACTCAACCACTAACCTTGAAGGGGACAAGAAAAGTCTGATAATTGCAAACAGGGAGATGGAGAGTCTTAGATAATTTTGAGGCATCAAACCTGAGCATGAGCTATCCACCAAACCATGAGTGGAAGAGTTGTGCATGTGTTTACACAGCCTTATCTCTGCTGCTTCATTGCCCGTGATAGGAAAGGGTGAAAGGTGAAGAGAAATGTGACTGGTTATGTCAGGAAGACCAAGCCTTCTTAGTAATCCATACAATATCTACTGACACCACTCAGTCCTACCCCCTGGTGGACCATATTAAAATATTTAAGAAACAGTGGCACTGAGGAAGAAGCAAGAAGCAGAAGAATTTTCAGTGGGACTCAGCTTACCTCAGAACACAGAACAGATTGATATTTGCATTATACACAGAGAAATCAATGAAGACAACACGTGTCCCCCGATCCAGCCACAACTTCTCCTTCAAGACTTGCAGGGCTTCAGCACTCTCTTTTCTGGTCAACTTGAGGTCTATGTAGTATCCTCCCCCACTGTAACTGGTTAGTCTTCCCCAGTGAGATGAGCCACCCAGCTCCTCCTCAGAATGGTACCTCCACCTGCAACAGACAAGTCGTAAGCAAAGGCATCACCACCCCAGGCCTGGATATGACCTTGTAGCCAGGAGAAATTAGACTATATCTTCAAGGGACAGAGCAGTTTTTAATTAAAGAGTTGGCACTTAATTCCTACTCCAGATCTAGGCCTACATCAGTTCTTCATTATTGTCAGGTTTCTGACCTAGTGCTTCCCAGCAGTGACACAACATGACTTGCGATACTACAGATGGAAAATTCTGCAGGTTCAGTGGCTATGCCACAGTTTTGTTTGCATGGAGGTTACTCCCAGGACATGCTGTATCACCTTCTATTACATTGCGCACAACCCTCTGCTTAGAACACACTTGTACTCATGTTTCCTTATGAACAACGGCTTCTTGTTCATAGACCAAGACTCATGCAGCAAGCAAAGAGTTATTAAACTGCAGCTACCCTGCAGCTACCTCACATTATTCTAGAGAAACAGGTTTTCAAGATGAAAGAGATGCACTCCCTTCTCTCTGTCTCCTGAAATCCAGGAGGGAAGCAGAGAGCATCATCCATTCGACAGATCTGGTCCCACAGATCTCTATTTATCCTCACCCTCTTAAAAACAGGCAACAATTTCTACCTAATTCTCCACTGGATTTTTCATGGCTTTCCCAATAGGTCCCACTCTGCCACTCATTCTGTTATGCTTTTCCTCAAACAGACACTCAGCCTTATTGATAGACAAAAAGGACTTGCTGCCTCTGACAAGGGGAATTCCAGCCTTATGCGAGAAACTCACCCCTGGCATCCTGCAACTCAGCAGAACTTATTTTAACTAGAAGAGACTAATTTGGATTTTCTAAACCTGAACAGCAGAAGATGTACTTACGCTGTTCCATTGATGAGCCCAAAGGAGACCCTTTCCTCCTTGTCTTCCGAGTACACATCATAGCAGCCCGAGATTTCCTCCCTGAAGTCATCATGGACCACACAGGAATTGTTCTTCACCTTCAGTTGTCGCACGCGTGGGACACCCAACAGCAGGTTCTCGTAATAAATGTATGACTGGGTGCTGTGCGCAGCTAGGGACTCATTGTTATACCACTTTGTCCAGTAAAGATTATCCAGAAGGGGACCTTGTGCATACTACAAAAGAGGGAGAGGAGAACTTCTTCATAGCCCACACATCAGAGGAATTTTCTTAGCCTGGCTTTGAGCTAGTAAGACCTGACCCACCCCTTTCTAATCCCCAAGATAGAAAGTAGCAGAACCTTATGTTGGATGTATGCTGAGGAGGCGAAAGACCAGAGCTGGTGATAGAAGAGGGATGCCGGGCAGCAAGGTTGTTGTTGGCTCTTCACAGGCCTGTAATATGGTTGCTGCACCTTGTTGGGCTAATGAAGAGACAAGAGCTCTACAAGTTTCTTTGTCCCTTCCACTTCATTAAGCACAAGTGTCAAGGAATTGCCTTGGCACAAGGTGTGAATTATGAAAAGGGCATGTGCCAGTGCCCTGGAAACAGTGGGGAAAAAACAATAGTGCCATAGTTTGCTGTACTTTTTTAATATGACAGAAAAAGACAAAGCTAACTGACAATTTCTGGCTGACTGTCAGAGGCAGGTGGTTGCAATATCTCAACAGCATTTGCTATGGCTCATATTATTTGCTCACCAATTCTTTGATAGAAATGTGTTAGACCCCAGACATCTTTTCCCCTCTTTATTCTCTTTCATAAAAGACAGTGCAAATTTTAATCCAGCTTCTTCAGTAAGAATCTGTAGATCAGACCAGCCCAGGCAGGTTAAGTATGCTGTTCCCACAATTGCCCATGAAAATGGACATAGGCCTATTACTAAGACACCAGCATGAAGACATTGGACTGTAGGATTCAAAGCCATTTCTACCACAAGGAAACCTGGAGTAAATCACTTGGCCTCTCCAGGCCGGTACTCCTTATCTGTGCAATGAGCATCATATCACAGCAATTTCTTTTTGTTATGTCCTGCCTGTTTAGCTGGTAAATTATTGGGGAATGGGCTCTTCTGGGCACACAGAACAGTTAGCGTCGCCAGTATTCTGGCCACAGTGCTCAGAGGGATAAACTATATTTTAAATCAGTGGATATTTTGCATGCAAGTGACATTGTTACTGTTGCTAGTAGCTGGCAAAAGCTTGTGGGAGCAAAATGCCTTGCTGAAATCACTGGGCAGCACATTCAGAGGGAACTGAATATCCCAGTCTAGCTGAGATTTCCAGAGCTCCCCATGCTGAGCCAGATTTGTACTCACCACCCAGAAGTCAGCCATGCTGCCAATGGACTGGAAGGAGACTCGGCCATCCGAAGAGGTCTGCAGGAAGAGCTCAGACATCACTTTGGTGTAGTAATAGGCATTGGAACTTGTCATTCCATATGTCACTAAGAGATGAGACAAAGAGGAGGGTCCTCCCTTATGTTATCAATTAATATGTATAATATGATTGAAATAAGCAGGGAGCTGCTAAAGTCCTGTGCACAGCCCCCCTCCCCATCAGTTAATATTTAAAGTAGGGAAACAATGGCTAGACATGATTTAGAGTTTAGGAATATACTATTAGACAATGGGGCTTTGTAGATAGGTAGAATGTTTATGTCAGAAAAGATAATGGATTGTGGTCTGATCAACAAACCTTGAAGAACCACTTGGAACTGCCAAGACAGAGTAAGAAGTAGGTCAAAGGTAATTCCTGCAGGGGGAGATTGCGACCACCGACTCATTGACCACCTACTCAAACGATACCACCTACTCAAAAGAAGACAACGAAAGAAGAAGATGGAGCCTGCACACTAATTTACATGAAAGGCGAAGAAGAAAGAACCAATCACTTAGGGAAATAACAATGAATATGTATTATTTAAGCATATAAATGTGGGAATTTTTAAGACAAAGGTGTGCTGTCTTGAGACAGGCACCCATTCATACGCATCAATGAAATTAATTTGAAAATACCTTGACTCTGTGTGTTGCTGGCTTGCACACCGGGTAAATGAACCCCATTTGAGGGACAACACTTATACCTGAATATTGGAGCATGATATAAATATGTTTTATATTCGCTTCCTCTGTAACTTATACTATCACAAGTAAGCTGTGCAAGGCACAAGAGAATCTAATCTCTAATCATATTACTTTCTGCTTTCTTAGGAATTTACAAACTTATCTGTTGCACGTTCCAGGATTTAAAGTGTCAGACTGACAGACTATAAGAGTTTAGAAGCCAGAGAAGACCATTGGATGATGCAACTGAACATCCTGGGTAACAACTTTTGTCATCAGACAAAATTTCTGAGGGAAATTTTCTTTCTCAAAACAAAGTCCATGATCTGTATTTTGAAGTTCTGATGTGAAGCCATGAAAGTATAGAGACCACCCTATTTTCCCAAGTGGAAAGCTCCAGGTAAGTTCTCATCTACCAAGAAAACCTCAAACAGGAGCAAGCTCTAACTTCCATGAACATGCTGCTTCAACTCTCCAGTGCTCCTTCCTGCAGAAAAACATCCATCATAGTGATCACTAAGAATATGTCCTACTCTTGAAAGGGCACCACGAAAATAAAGCAGCTGACATTCAAGACCCCCCCACTTCTGGATGAGTCAGTGTGTGACCACACGTACGTCTGCGTGTGTATCTTGGTTCTTTAGGAAGAGTGGCTGAAGCACTGTCTCCCTGGGCCAGTGTGATAGTAACTCAGGTTGGTATTGTCTGTCTGTCTATGCTGCCATAGGGGCCATGAAATATAATCCTCTTCACTGTCCCATGCCACGGGTGCTCATTTGTGATAATGAATGAACCTTCGCAAAAAACAAACAGCCATTGTTCTACCCACACAAAGTCCTTTAGCATTCAGTACAGGGACGCACTAAATCCACCCAAGAACAACAGTGTGAGCTGCCACCTGCTTTATCACCTCAGCCACCCCTCCACTCTCAAGAGGGGAAAATGTCTCTGAAACCTGTGTCTTTGATCCCAGGAAGCTTCTAGAACTGCTTTCTGGGTCTTGAACATTTGCTGTGCAACTACAAAAAGACCCTGGGCAGATTCTCCCAGGACTGTGGAGTCAATGGCTAGAACTGATCACATGGATCAGAAAACACTGCTTAAACCTAACCAATATCAATTAGGTCTAGAGCAATAGCCGGTTTTTTTACTTCTGCGTGCAGCAGCTGTTCTGTAGGTTAATGACACAACTGGCTGCTGCAGTGAGTGCATGTACAATAAATTCAACACCTACAACAGAGTGAGGAAGTCTAATAATAAAATCTCACATTATTCCCCTCATGCTGCACACAGAAAAAACACCTATGAGATATGACAGCTACTTACGTAGACAGATGTCCACCAAGAACACAATATAGACTAGCAGCTCTCGCAGTGTGGTCTTCACATAAAGCTCTCTGTTTTCAGCTGTGTTCTCAGTCAACGTAGTGCCCCACAGACCTGTTGGGTGTAAAGAAGAAATTGGAGAGTTTTGGTGGCCGTTCTCAAAGGCTATGTGAGGAGCTGAAGTCCCATTCCCAAAGAACACTGTTGGGAGTTGGATTTTTGTCACTTTAAGGCAAAACCACTTTTCGTTTCAAAATTTGACTAAGAGCTGTAAAAATGTGTTAAATAACCCCTAAAAAGAACCATTCCAGCATGAAGAAAAGATTTGGGGCTGACAGAACTGAAATATATTGGCTTGCTTACTTTGCTAAATCACTCTCCAGTTTTCTGTTTGAGTTCATTATGGACTGATCTTTTCCTGCCTGTTTTTCAACTTACTCTTTGCAGAAACTCAGTCTTTGTCACAAGCACTCTTGAAACCATAAAATTTCTTCTCAGTTGTCCACGTGCCAACAGCTGACCTTTTGATAGAACTTCCACACCAGAACTGCATCTGACGTTAGCTTTACAACTATTGGTCCTTTTAGTGTATATTGAACCCTCAGCCCCCAAATGTTCGTCCCTTGCTTACCTAAAAGCTCTTGCAGATTTCTTGTACGTCATAAGACTCAATCAAATTACCCTACCCAATATTTTCAGCATCAAATTTAGAGCCAAATTATCTTCAGGATGTCTATCAATGGAGCTCTGCTGACTTCAATACAGTTATGCCAATTGCACCAGCTAGTGATCCAATTTCTTCACACAGTGAAAGCAACTCATTAAATGTCACCAGGGTTGATCAAAAAGAGAGAAACGCTTCCTTTAAAAGGAGCCTTGATATTTTGGGTTTGATGAACCGCCTGATACCATTAGTGTATTTGTTTGTTCTTTTTGTAATGGCTTTCTGTTGTGATTTCTGAAATGCTCCTGAAGTTGAAAGGCATAAGAACTTCCACTTGAAAGCCTAGTGATGGAAGCCATGTCAATAACACCCACGGTCTTGCTGCTTTCTGCAGCTCCTAGAGAGCTGAGCCCTGGTGCCCATCCCCAGTAGTATGCAACAATCATCTTCCTGCAAGCCAGGATCAAAGGCCACATATTTGAAGTCATCTCTGGCAGAGGACAAAGCGCTTTTTTCTTTGGAGCAAGCAAAACCGATATAGTGGTCTGTGAACATTTACTCCTCTCCTTCCGATGGCTCTTTGGCATCTCAACAGATTGGAGAGCTTTTTGCACCATCAGCTACCATAGTGACTGTTGCAGTGTCCACCTTCACTCCTGGACAGACAAACCAGTAGCCTATTCTGGACATATCAGACCAGCAACAGAAATGAGAGCCTGGAGAAGATCTGGATTAACTCATGCAGGAGAGATTATCATGTAGTCTACAGGAATCTCCACAACAGAGAAATCCAAGGGGAAACAACACACCCATGTGTTCAGGTCACTTTTAATTGACCCCCTTCATCTCTAGCTATGACTACATCACAATCTTTTAACAGGTTTATCTGTTTTTCCATGAGGCAGGGAACACCTACCGTCCACACGTTGGGAACAGAGGCACAGACTTTCTTTGCTTTGGGAACAGAAATATACTCGGGAACACCTTAATTCAGGGACACTAAAATATCCTTGAAAACTCAGTTCAGAGACTTGCCCAAAATTATACCTGGAGGACCATGAGGCTGGTCCAGTACCCTTTCAGATTGCATCCAGTAATCGTAAAACTGCATCAGCTGAGGTTTGGTTTCAGCTGTTTCTCTAGGAAACATGCCATGGAAATATACCACCTCATACAGGAAGCATGTCCCCATCTGTGCCTCCTTTGGCACTGCCTACCCCCTTGGGGATGCATCTGTTTTGGACATGATATTTGGAGTAGAAGGATACTCAAGACTAGAAGACATCCAGGCTTTCTTATGGCATCTTACATGACTGTCCAGCACTCACAAGGTAGAGCAAAGAAAAAAAAACCAGAATCTAGAAAACAGGCAATCAATGTAATTTGTTTGTAATTCCTGCCTTCCTGCTAGTAACAAGTTACTGGTAAGAATTAATGGCAACACCTACATTATCTTCCGAGGCTGCTTTTAGGCCAGACTTGTGACCCAGGTGAGTGACTAGCTCACGGTCCTGGATACAGCCAGAGAACCTCTTCCAAAAGCAGTTGGAAGCTGAGTGTCCCTCATTGGTCCCTGTGCCACCCAGATACCCAGCAAATTCTGCCATGAAATAGCCGAGGTGGCAGGAGGCAGGCAGGAACCAGAGGACTCAGAGTTGCTTGGACACAGTTTAGAGACAAACAGTCCTGAGCAGTGACACTAGGAGCAGCAGCTACTCACTGGTAGTCCAGCCCAGTAGATGGTGGGGACAAGAAAAGAACTCAGTAAGCCAGCTATGACTAGTACCCCCGAAAAGCTATGGACACACAATCCCAAGGAATAGGTTTTAAGCAAACACCCCCACCCCCCCCCAACTGTCCTTGGCTAAAAGACTTATCTTTACTACCTCCATTTTCCATGTGAGACACTAAGGTGATTAAATGAAGGGGAAGGGGAGAACAAGCAGTATTTGGAGAGGCAATGAAAAACAATGAGCACCTAGTAAAGTTGCAAAGGAAAGATGCAAATTCTTCAGGGAGTATGTCTCCATCTCTGTGATGCTGATAGTGGCCTTTCTTCCGGCTGCACTGGCCTTTGGATCTCGTCTTCCAAGCTCTGGTCTGTCCTACAACCCTATTTACCACCCTTGCTGGCAGGACACACTGCTGCAACAGTCATAGAAGAAGGAAATGCTGTAGTGTCCTGACGGGTATTTTCATTTGCATGCTCCAGTTTCAAGCCTGGCATCTCACAAATGGAATTTTGATGTTAAAGTACGGATTTGTTTTTCCATTTTAAGTGTCAAACAATGACCAGAAGAAAGGATATCAGAATAAAACAGGTAAATGATACACTACCTCTGAGCAATCTGTAATTACCCACCAAGCCCACCCAGCACTGCTCCTTGGCCAGGAGAAACCTCTAAAGCTTCAGCTCTGGCTCCCATGTGAATTAATAGTGTTAGACTGTAACTGCAATGACAAGTAAGAAAGAATTGATCATAGAGGGGCCGTGTAATTCAGGACCAGGCTATACCGTTATTGACTCGCATGTACTGTTAGAGGGTACAGCTCTGAGAAAGAGTCTTGCCTTCCAAGTCAGGAAGAAAATACGCATTGACAAGAAAATAATAATCTCCACAAGAAATACAGTTTCTTGCTTTGTCTTCCCTGGTTTTGCAGTATTAGGACTTTATGCCTTCTATAAGAAACCGTTCAGCAAATGCTCTTGCCCGCGGCTGTATCCTTACAGGAGACCTAACTTGCTCCCAGGTTTTTTGATTGCCTCTGAATAAGCCTACATAATATTTAATTCACCTTTATCTTTTAAACTGAAAACTAGCACCTCTTTCTTTAAGCTGTCTTCAAGCAAAGCCTTGCTTGATATATTCCTGTTATCCTCTGCATTTCAGTCCTGACAATGCTAGATTTTCTCTGGTGGATATTTATATCAGTTCTTAAGTTACTGTAACACCAGGGTCAGTACCACTCCATCTAGAAAATGCACACAAAGACAGAATAGTCTCATCACCAGAGAGATGGCTCCTGTGGATTCAGGACACCTAAGCTCTGTCCAAAGCTCTGCCAACAGATTCGCTGCATGACCCTGAGCACACACACCACTGAGTCTGTCTGTGCCTCCTGCCTTACAGGAAAGGTAACAGAACAGACCCTGGAGCTACAGCAAGGCACACGGAATGAGGATGCTCCTTCCAGGTCAGCCAAAGATTATCTCCGGAGTAATGCTGGTCTATGCTGAGCAGGTTCCTGGGCTACACAGACACTATGGGGTTTCTACCTTCTGCATCCCCACGCTCCCCCCCCTACCCCATCCCCCGCCCTTACCATTGCTTTTCCCAAGGGCTAGTAAATCCTTTCTAGTGATATGTCAGAGCTTTACCTCGGATGCCTCTGAAGATGTAGAAGCAGCACTTGAGAAAAGGTCTTGTCTTCCCATCCACAGCTTTGCTCTGCTCTTCCTGGTAGGGCAGTGGATCCCCCGCCTCTTCAAAATTCTCATAGGGATTCTCCAGGATGGACTTGGGGTTGTAGATGGCCCGAATCTTCAAGGAGGTAGAGGGAGAGCCATTGTAAACGGGATTGTCCCAAGCTTTCTTCCCCACTGCCTCCAGTTCATGCTCTTCTGAGGCTCTAAAGTGGCTCTCAGCTCTGTTGCTTAGGTGAGATGAGCTCATGGCTAGTCACTGCCAGCAGAAGTACTTTGTAACTGGAATTGTGAAGATTGCCTGCCCAGGCTGGAGTGGTAAGCTAGCAGAGTGAGAATCGATCAGTCAGTGCCAAACAGCTTGTCTGCCTCAGCAACCAGGAGAGGGCACACCAAAAGCTTCCCGCAGACAGCACACATCCTCTCTCTCTTTTATACCAGCTCGACCGGTGACACCTATCAGAGGGGTGGCAGTAGCCTTTGTTAGGAACCATCGTCAGATCGTCAGCCCTAGAATCTCAGAAGTCCTGGGAACGCCGACGCTTCCAGGAGACCTTCTGTGCTTCCCAACGGACATAACAGACCTAGATGCTGTCGTGGGAAGAGGAGGCTGCTAGGAGACGGCCCCTGAGTTGGGGGCTGGGAGGGGAGGAATGGGAGGAGGCGGATGGGATTTAATCGGACCCCTCAGGCTGCCTGCAGCCCAGATCAGCTCCAGGCGGAGCTCCGGCGGGGCGCAGCGAGGGCTGGGAGCCGTGGTGGGACCCTGTGCAAGCACCCCTGGGGAGAGGGGCCGGACGGGGAGCCTTTGCTCCGGCGATGGGGCAAGTTCCGAATTTTCAGGGAAGCACCCAAGAGCAGAAACGCTCTCCGGGAGCGGCGGCAGCGCGGAGCCGGGCGGGCGGCGGCACCAGGTGGCGCCGGCAGCTCGCCGCCGGCAGCTCGCCGCGAGCAGCTGCCTGCACTCGGCTGCGAGGCTTGGCAAGTCGCGCGCCAAGCACTGCGGGCATTTCAGGAAGAAGCTGGGTTCGGCCTAAAACGTCATCCTGAGCAGCGTTTCCACAGCGTCCTCTTTGCTATCCCGTTGTTAAAAGCGGGAGTAAACTTCTAGGGTTCGTTTTGGAAACCAGAGCTGGGCTTTTCTGCTTTTGCAGAATTTCCGTGAGCCCTGCAGTGCCTGTTGGCCCTGAGGCAAGCCTGAGAAAAAGCAGGATTATACCAGGCAAAACTGGAAATAATAATAGCTAGGCGTTGCCAGCATTCACCCACCGGCCAGCAGCAAGAAGTAGCCCCAGGCCCCGCTGGTGCTGGAGGCCTGTGACTGTACCCCTGGAGGGGAGGATCAGGTGACAACTTAACCCGGGGATGACAGGCTTCTGTCTTGGTGATGAGGTGATAAATGAATTTATAGCCTGAGCCTGGTCCTTCCTTAGGTCTGAATACCTAATTTGGAAGAGGTGCTTCTCCATGGGTACTGATCGTAGCTATTTTTCTGACATTACCCAGGGAAGCAACACGACTCTTGCACCTGTAGAATCACAGGGCTCAAAGGTACAAGCAAGGGTGTTTTCTCTGGACTACAACGTTCACACAAGTGATGTTGCTAGGCCAGCTGGGATGTGCAAGAGACATCCTCTCAATGTCACCTACCTGATGATGGCACTGAGCAGCTGCTTGAACAACAGTGAGGCAAGACCTAATTTGTCACAGGGCACTAAGAGAGCAGCAGCTGGTTGGAAGGTCACTGGAGGTCTGGGCTGGATCCTTGGACTGAATCTGGTATTATTAGGGCCTGTTGCGTTTTACTACTCCCTAGCAAAATGAGAGTGGTGGAATGGAGTCAATGGGGTGAATGGATGGAAAGCATTTGCAGAGCTCTCCGGCAGCTGGAATGATGAGGGATGAGACCTCAGTGAAAGGCCACATGCCAGGGCCAGGCATCCAGTCACACCCCCAGGACCATACAGCAGATATCCCTGCCCATGCACAAGCAGCATGGCTTATGGTGTGGAGCTGCTGCTTTGGGGAAGCACACGGGTTTTTTCACAGTGCATGTCTCGCTGCCTGTGGCAACCACACCACATCACATCACATCCTTCAGGGCCCAGGTATGTTGCAGGTCTGCCTTCTTGCTGGCTAGGGCACAGAGCAGGTGGGGAGAGGGTGGACCTTGACCTTCTGTGTTGAAGGACTGGGTCACCCACCTAGCCCAGAGGACAGGTCGTGTCTGTGTCAGCTGATTTTGAACAGCCTAACACAAGGCAGAACAAAGAGCACCCTATAATTAAGGAAGCACTTACAGCACTTTGCAGGCAGGCTGGGGTGAGTCATTCGTTTATGCAGGTCTGTAAAGGTCCTTTTCAGCTGGTAAGCTTGAACTGTACTGTTAGTGCACACTTCAGTTTTGGAGGGGCATCTAGGTGGGGCTTGAGAGGTCTGTCTGGCTTGCAAAATGGTACAAGCACTTCCTTGCTAGGAGGCAGGATACAGCATTTGCATAGGAAGCTGCCTCGTTTTACACTAGGTAGCACAGGGAGGTGTGTCAGCTCAGGGAGAACTTGACCCAAACTTTAGGACCTCATAAGTCACCATGGTATGTGTTGATGTCTATGGTGTTTGATGTAAAACCCTGTGGAGCACCAGTATTTACTGGCTAAGGAGCGACACGTGTCTGATAGCACCTTTCAGCACTTACCTCACATCTTTATTCCTTCCAGTGCCTTGGGCCTTATTCACCAACCTTTCATTCTTGTGAAAACCAGCCAACAGAATTTCTCTTCTCAGTTCTTTTTTTTCCCCTCTTTGTTGAGGGGTCCATTTTTCATCAGGCCTAGAAGAAACCTTTCAGAGGTACCCAGGGAGGACTGTTCCTAAACCCAGAAACAGCTATCGCAGTGGGATTCATCATGTTAGGATAAGACAAAGGAGCACAGCCCGGAAGTATTCCTGTCAATAAATTCCTTAAAATACGATGTGGGTCAGAGTATTTCCTGGACTGACCACTCATTCACTGCACAGAGAGGTTCCCTAAGCAGAAGGACTGTCAGCAGAACTGCTCACACCTAGCTAGAGGTGAACAAAAAAAATCATATGTACTAACTGCATTTGTGGTAGAGGAACTCCAGGTTTACTGCTCCTTTTTTCACTGGCTTGTTTCTAAAAGGCAGTTCTGATACTCTGAGGGGAGCCTAGAAATTTGTCCTGGGGCAGAAGCAAGGACCAGGAAAAAACACGGTAAGTGTTCTGCAGTATAAAAAGCCGCTGTGAAGAAGAGATAATTTGTTCATTGTGACTGCAGGGGTGGAGATTTAATTTAGACACTAAGGGAAGCCATTGAGCAGGTGACAGGAAGAAAGCCCTGGAAGAGTTCACCTAGGGAGGGGATACATTCCCTGCTGGTGGAGAACGTTGTTATGAATAGGTTAGGTGAAGGTCTCTTAGAGGTGGTAAGGAGAGAGAGGAGGGGGCTAGGCTATATGATCTCTAAAGGCCCTTTCCATCATGGAATTATGTGATGCTAGGATTAGGCCTCCGATCCCTGTCAACAGGCCAGCAGCTTCGTTAGGTAACCTGTGAGCTATTCATCCCGAGCACCTCAAGTCTTGCAGCAGGCTACAACAGCATGCTGCTGGAACAGTGCCCTGTCAGCTGGCTTGCATTCACCCGTGAATGAACAGTACTTCCATGCTGGAGGGAATAATGACTTTTTAAGATTAATTAAAAGATTTCACCTATTGGAAATCATGTGAGAAGAGGAGAAAAGAATAAGAGTTACATTAAAAAAATCCAACAAATCATCTTAATCATGGTATATTGTTTGCACGATGTTGTCAGTGCTGACTCCATTTAAATTGCTGATTCAAAGGGCTAATTGAAACAAAATGCTTAACAAAAAAAAATAAATTCAAGTTATCTTGAGGTACACACACAAAGACCCCCACTACAATTTTCTGTCAAGATCCCCAGCAACTAAAAGCTGGATAAAGGAATATCTTTTATTATGCTGCCGTAGTTAGGAAACAAAAGACCTGCTTCTGAGTGCACAAACCCTCCTTCACATTCCTGCAAATCTTCTCACTAAACAAAATATATAAGGCTTGCATTTCTAAAAATACATTTTCCTAATGATGTCTCCTGGCCTAATAAAATATACTGCCTTTCCCCATGCCCCTTGTATTGTCTATAGCAATAAGTTGGCTTTTCAGCAGCTGTTAACAACTCTGCTACTGCAAGGTTAGATTCTACAGCACTTACCCATAGCTCAGCAGCAGCTGGGCAGGCATTGCAACTCTGGAGGCTTCGCATCCTTCAGAAATTGTTTGCAAATAATCCTGTGCAACGATCTCCAGAAACAGGACAGAACGTGATGGTGGGAAAGGGAGTATACGTGCCAGATATATGTCCAGTGCTCATGGCTGTTTTAGCAATTGCACACGTAGTATTCACAAATTTACATAGCGTTACATGAGCCTGTAATCAGTTTCATGGCCTGATCCAAACCTGCCCTTTTTCACCAGCTTGTCACGGGGTTGTGAGCTAATCTGGCTGGGGTAATACAGAATTTTTCCCTCAGTGGCATCATACAGTTTGGCTTACTTGTGTTTGTAATTATGGGGATAGCCCCTCAAAGGCTCTCAGGAAGACTGACATCACAGCACTTAAAGGGTGAGCATGCAGGAGCCTTTGCAGTTTTTGTGTGGTTTTGTTTGTTGTTTTTAACTGTTTCTCTATACAGCTAATCTATGGTGCTTACGTGGTATGAATAACTCTACCCTACTTCTTCACAGGAGCTGAAAATTTTGCTCTACAACAAGTGATTGAATCTGCTATAAAAAGTTCAGCCACCTTCTGTATAGCAAAGAATAAAAGAAATTACAGATTTTTGTTGCATCTAAAAAATCCAAACAACAACTTTAAAAAATATATTAGCAGTAGGTTCCTTCAAATATTCACTGTGAATTTAGTTCCTGTCATGATCATTATCTTGTTATATTTCTAACTGGTTTAGAGGAGAAACACAAGGCACAGCTAATTTTGCCATCAATGTGTAGCGCAATGATCATATGATACACGAGTGTGGTGAACTCGGGCAGAAGGCCCTTGTAAAGGAATATCAGGCTGCCTACACAGAGCCAAAATAAAAATCCTTTTCAAACAATCCCAATTAAAAAAAAGCTACAAATACTATCAAGCAGAGAAGAGGAGTGAATGTGTATAATGACACAATTAGATGGTTCTTCGGTCTCGTGTTCTTTTCCTAAAAAAAAAAAAAAAAAAAAAAAAGACCATGAAGTACCTATCCTAGATAGCAAACAAGTTATGCAGCAAGTACGGTTCCTGTTATTTAAGTGTCAACATTAGATCCATCCCCTGTAATGCTAGATGTCAGGCCTTACTATACACAGTACATTGGGAGGGAATTAATCACAGTAAAACGCTCAAAGATAATCAGATGGCAGATCTGATTTAATTTTCATTTAAAAGTACACATGCCTGATGCTTCTCTTCCAGTTTAGCTAGGACAAGCTTGAATATCTCTATTAATTCTAATTACGATAACGTGGTAAGAATTAAGTAGGGAAAAAAGGCTTTATTTTGACAATGTGCAATACAGTCCAAAATGTAATTTGGGAAATAGACAAAGTGGCATGTTTAACCCAATCTTCCTGGAGAGAGGAGAATTCACCACTCACGTATGAGACATCATCACTCAAGACCAGATTTCTCCACCTTGGTACACTTTCTCTGGAACATGCAGAGGTTCAAACTTGCCGTGCGCCACTCCAGTGGGGTCTGCTAACACTGCAGCCATGCACGGCACTCCTCAGCCCAGCCAGACAGTGGGAAAATGTCTGTGGCTGCCAGCTGGATCTTGAGTTTTTGGGTCACTTGCAAAAGCCCACTTCTCATTAGCTGTCCACACCAATTCAATTGCACCACACAGGCAAAGTCAACTTCGCCCTCTACGCTACACCTAACCTGTACCTCTCCAACTCTTCAACTGACAACTCTCCAAAACCTACCAACAAACTGTCCAAATCTCAACCTTTCACTGTAAACTGCTCTCTACTGCATCTCATAGACAAGCCTTCACAAAGCCACTCACCCTGCAATAGTACACCCTCCAACATCAAACACCTGCATGAAAACTTCCACAGCAACACTCCAACATCGACGAGCTCCTGCATGAAAATTTTCACTTTCTCCTTAAGAGTCCACCCTACACTAACTGCTGACAAACACACACTGTCCTCACCAAAGCCAAACACTGCAACAACTAGTGCCAAGTTCAAATCGCATGTGCACTGCAATATTGCAGGTGTGAGTTAATGCAGAGGTGGGCTTGGAAGTTGCAGAGTGTACACCCTATGGTTTAATATGGCATTTTACTGGGGAATGAGTCTTCATGCTGGCAGAAGTGTATGAGAGGAGGCTGTTTAAAGGCAAGACGGGAATGGTTCTCCAGGTCTCTGAGGCTGAGAGTAACAAATTTTATCTATGTTGTGGCACAAGATCTTCTTGTTCATTTGCTTCTCTATCCAGTCAGGTGTTGCAGAGGAGTGTGAGAGAGACAAAGAGAGGATGAAATATTTAGAACAGGATTAACAACCTCAACATCTCTGTCCCCAAGCCTGCAGACATCCTAGGAGGCATGATCACAGTTTTGCCATTCTCCCCCACTTTACTGGGATGTATTCCTGCAGAATTTTCAAACCCAAACACACACTTGACCCATCAAAGTTCCTACCCCAGCATCCCTTCCTCGAAGGACGTCAGCATTTCCTTTTGAAACATACCTAAGTGCCATTCCCTCCCTGAGGTACCTCAGCACTGACAGCTGAAACCTCTCCCAATGCCGTCCTCCCCCCGAGGTACATAAACGTCTCTTGCTGAAGTGCCTTTGCTGCCATCCCCTCCCCGAGGTACCTCAGCCTTTCCCGCCGAAACCCACTCGGAACCGTCCCCTTCCTGAGGTAGCTCAGCCTTTCCCGCTGAAGCCTCTCCGATGCCGTCCCCTCGCTGAGGTACCTCAGCCTTTCCCGCTGAAGCCCACTCGCCGGCGTCCCCTTCCTGAGGTACCTCAGCCTTTCCCAGTGAAGCCTCCCCGATGCCGTCCCCTGCCTGATGTACCTCAGCCTTTCCCAGTGAAGCCTCCC
>NW_010972604.1:1939082-1943855 GCF_000737465.1 Haliaeetus leucocephalus
CGGCCGAGCCCGCGCACCCCGCGCGGCGCGCGCCTGTGGAGCGTGTCCCCGCCCGTCCCGCGTCCCAGCCAACCTCCTCCGAAGCCGGCACCGGGCCCCGCCTCGCGCCCCGCGCCGGCGGCTGCCGAGCGGCGCTGTCCCGCCCGGTGCGCGTCCCCGCTCCTCCCGGCTGGACACCGGCAGAAAGTCAGGACGGCCTCGCGCTGCCGCCTGCTCGGGCAGAGGCGGCCCGGGGACTGCCTGAGCTCCAAGGCTCCACCAGCTGCATCACTGTGGGAGGGAAGGGGTCGCAGGACAACACGAGACGGCAGGTTTTGCGTCATTCCCACCTCCCAGTTTAGAGGACTGCGCCCTTTCTGCCGGTTTAGCTCAAACCATGGAAAAAATCCCATTCACGGCTTGCTGTGCCGAGCACACGTACCTTGAGACAATGTCCCACCCTTAAATCCCCAGTGTAAGGAGAAGAGAGCACCCAAGGGTTCATAAATCCCCCCAAACAGCAGTGTCGAACACTGAGTTAGAACTACAAAGCATTTAGATTTCATGGTTAGAAAAAAGTTCAGTCAGTTAATAAAGAGCAGACACTTGTTGAGACACTGAAGTGAAATCTGCTTGCTAGACTCAAGAGGACAGCCTCTCCAGGAGCTCACCAGCCACTGCTGAAGCACCCCTGGGGGGAACTTACTTCATCAGCTAGAGATGATGCTGGGACACCAGTTACAGACTAACTCTCTGCGCTGAGCAGGACTGGAAGCTCAGCTCCGAAGGTCCTCAATTCCCCACCCCTACCCCCTTGCTGGAGGACCCGGACTGAAGTGTCCAGCTCAATAACACAACCAGTTTCTATCTGGATTTTGAACAGTCCTTTTAGTTTTCTTCCAGGAGCTTAATAATCATCACAGAGGTTTAAGGTTCCCCAGAGGTCTCATGCTTGAGAAACCTTGTACAAGAAAGCTATAGCACTACACCGTATACTATAGTCACTCTTTGCTGCAACTAAAACAAACAAACAAAGGCACAGCCGTGGATAAATAATTCTACACTCAAGTTCCCGTGTTATTTATGGTACTATGTCCATTCTCTTGGCAGTAATCCGTTTTCAGCAGGTTCCCCTGCAGCTCATACACGAGCATTTGGTTCCCACTTCCAGGCAATGTGAGCTGAGCTAAAGCTGGTGGTTATCCCTGGGGACTCTGTCAGGGTGAGAGGATGGGAAAGTGGTGGTGGCAGTACTAATCAACTGTTAAACATCAGAAGGGGAAAACTAGAATTCCAAGCAGAGTACCTCGGTGCCGAGTAAGCTGCTTATGCTGCGTTTTGAAAATTTCCCCAGCACAGTTTATTAACATAAATGTGTTTTCATTACTTTTCATTTGAACCAAGTCTCCTCTGGCTATCTCCATTTTTGCATCAAACAAGTGGATTTTCTCTGCCTTTGACTTCCCTGATACCATTCCTATTCTAAGAATGTGCAGAGGCTAAGGTATCCAACCGTCTCACGAGAGACTCGTTGAGGAGCAAACACGAAAGATGAAAGCTGCTGTCTGCAGACCAAGACGCAGGAACTGCATCAGTAGGCACCCCTACGTGTCTCCAATCCATCAGGAGAAATCTG
Source organism: Haliaeetus leucocephalus (assembly GCF_000737465.1). NCBI lineage: Eukaryota > Metazoa > Chordata > Aves > Accipitriformes > Accipitridae > Haliaeetus > Haliaeetus leucocephalus. Next base: position 1,940,698 of record NW_010972604.1, read on the forward strand.
TCCGAGGGGGAGGAGAAGGTGGAGAGGGAGTGGAGTGCATCTTGGACAAGCACAGATTGAAACTGAGCTATAGAAACTTGTTGCTGTGTTGTACAACTTGGCAGTAAGTTTCCACAAACTTTTGTATATGTATAAATATATCTTTACTAACACATACTTCCTAACACAATGGAGAGAGCTCTCGCATTCATGTACCTGTGCAATGGCCCTCAGTGGGGATTTCACTGGCTGGCTGCAAACTCACGGGGAACGGCATGTGCAACTCCGGCTGAGCAGAAGGAAGCGGGTGTAGGAAGGAGTTACAAGGTCCTTTACAAGAGAATGGTCATTTTTCCTCTTTTCAGAATATCGTAACTAAAGATTCTTGGTCTGTTAGTACGATATTGATGATGAATAACCTTTACTATCACCCTGCAGGGTGCTGTTTTCTTAGACCTCCACTGCAATACGTGCGGATGCGCATATGGGCCTGTGTGCATGTTACCACACACACCTGCTACAGAATTTTCTGTTGAGTTCCACATCAGCTAAAAAGCATTAAAGCCTGCACTTCCAATCACCATGTCCTCTCTACACTTGAGGCCTTGCGGACATCCTTCCCCCCGGTTTTACCCAGGACATTCAGCACGGCAGTCTCAGTTTGCTGAAGCGAATGGGGTCTAGGATGGGACTCTCCATGCCCCATGGCTCCCACTGGCTGGCTGCTCAGGGCCTTGAGCACTCCTGCGCCAATGACTCTCCAGCAGCCGCACAGCTCCTGTAGCCCCAATTCCAGTAGGGCCGGTCCAGCCTTGATGAGCCCTGATGTGACTCGCTGGCAGTGAAAGAACACCCAGAAGCTGGCTAACAGCTCCGATGCTGCATCTCCGCAGCAAGCATGCTTTGTGCTCCGAGGAGCTGCCTGAGCCAACCTTGTACTGGCGCTACCGAGAGGAAAGTCTGTCTTTGAAACACTGTGGGCAGGGATGAACACCCAGGTGGGCACCGCACCTAAAGAAGCACAAGTGCCCTAAGGGGCCTGGCTTGAAAGCAAAAGGTACTTCCTCCTGTTCAATGCAACTGGCTCTGGGGTGGCAACCAACGAGCAGTTCACTCCCAGAGGTGACCCACGCTTAGGGAGTCAAGCAGCTTCCTTCAGGGTGCTCAAAGAGCCGCTTCCCGGTAGGCTGGGCTGCTGTCAGTGCCAGTGGCAGGGTGTTTGGTTACAGGGTGTTCCTCTGACCCCGATTTAGCCCAGCCAGCAAGGAGGGACACCCACAGCCTGTGTCCCGTGGCGTATCACAAGCAAACACCTGTCAGTGTCCCTGCAAAGGCAAAGCAGGGCTCAGATCAAAGATTTCTTCCCCACCCCAGCCACCTGCCAAGTGCAGGCGAGTCCCTGCATCATACCCCCGAGAATACAGCAGGTTGCAAGCTCGTGTTGAATAAGCGTGATGAGATGAGAGGAAGGGATGCTGATCACTCTTCCTTGGTTTCTCCTGAAAGGGCATGGGCTGGTTTTTAAACGCCTGTTTGGAAGGCCTGTTCCTCTGAACTCTTCACCCTAGCCACTGACTATTCAGACAGACCGCTTGCTGCTTTCCCTCGATATCTCTGTGCACAAAGTAAAGAACCAGCCAGCAAACGGTGTGTCATACAACTAGAGAAAATCGTTATACCATAAAGGCCTTTCCAGTAGTCAGGAATCCTTAGCCTCTGCATAGCCCGTTCCCTTAGAGGACTCGCAGGTTACACGAGTAGGAAAGAAAATAAAAGCAGGCGGCAGAGGTGAAGAAACTGGCTGGATCTTCTATGGCAGGCAAAGAGAGCTGAGCAAGGAAGACCTTCAGACTCCCGTCCCACCAGGTTCCTGGCAGATGCAGCCTGCCTTTCTATAGCTCAACCCCAACAAGAAGAGGTCCACACCCAAGAACTCACTACCTTGTCTGTTTCGTCCCAAAGAGGCCTTCCCTAATAGCACTCAGTGTGCTTCCATGGTAAGGTAGTGTAAGGACCGGTCTAAATCTACAGAAGTAGGAAGGGCTAGCTGAAGAAGAGAAGCAGCTTACGAGACAGTACCGGCCTAAACTGGTGAACGTTATGCTAATGCGTAGGCTAGCGGATAGGAAAAAAATAACAGGAAACATCAGAAGTGAGAGGTGAGATGGGAGTTTGCATCAGCTTTGTTAACAGAAGCAAGCACGATGGAAAACAGCATCACTACATCCAGCTTCCTGATGGAATACCATAATTCATATAATGGGAGACTTAGTAAAAGAAGGTCTCTGTTGTGGCATTGTTCCCCTCCTCCTCAACTTGTGTTCCTGCTGGTCTTCCCACCTTTAGATGCACCAGCACTTTTTTAAGCATTTAGTCTCTGAAGCGTAGGTAAGGCCTATGCTCTTTTCAGTTTATTCACAGTAAATCTTGCATTGAAATATTGAGTGGTTTCGTTGGCTATTATTTGTACTTCAGTGCTTTTCATCTACTCACCGGTTACACGCTTAAGAGTTTAGTAAAGCTCTTAAACTCACTACTGTGACCACCTAGTTTTGCTGGGCAGCTCCCAGGAATTTTATAGCACGTGGCTCTTGGCTACAAACTGGCGCAGGGCTGCCCCGTTGGGGAAAGCTCACTGGAAGCATCATTGACCTTTTCTGACTTTCTGGATGCATCCCACGAGGATGGTGTTCAAACCCCTCAGCAATCTGGGTCCAGCCTACCTCAGACACTTGTCCCCCTGCCTGGGGTGCAATTCGGCAGCTGAGATCCGTGGGATGCTTCGAGGGCTGCAATCCTATGCTTCCAGGTTTTGCTGGACTTCGGCAACCCTGCAGGAGTCAACGGGCCAGATCCATCTCTCGATTTCTCCCCTGTCCCCCGTAAACAGCCAAAGCGTAAAGTTCTCTACGAACGGGTGAGCTGTGAGCCGCGCGGCAACGCAGGACCGCACTGAACAGAAAAGCGGCAGCTTGATGGGAAGGAGAAGGGCAGACCACCAGCGGAGACCCGCGCGAGGCGGCAGCGGGACCTGGCCCCCTCCCATCCCCGCTCCCCTGCCTGTGACCCCGCTCTGAAGGCGGGTGGGCTCCCACCTGCCCCGGGCTCCCCGTCCCTGTCCCTGCGAGGTGCCGCCCGGCCCCGGCCACCGCGTGGCAGCAGCGCTCCGTCCTCCCGCC
>NW_010972604.1:1943865-1946613 GCF_000737465.1 Haliaeetus leucocephalus
TGGCAGAGCCCCGGCCCCGGCCCCGGCCCCGGCCCCGGCCCCGGCCCCGAGAGGTCTGGCTGGCGAGCAGTGCTGACATGCAGAATCCGCTTGCGAACCGCCGGTCAAGGGGCCAGCGTGTGCTCTTCGCCCCGGCCGGGTAACACTGTTTTCCCACCGCAGCCAGCTCTTCAGGTGGTCCCTCCGTAGGAGCAGAGGCGGCCCAGAACTCCCATGCACGCACAGCAAAGCCCATGCAGGAGGACAAACCTCTACTGCCGTCCCAGCAGCCACCCAGTAACGTGGCTTTGGGGCAGCTGCCTTTTCCACAAGGGTCCCCCCTGTCCCAGGCAGGTTGTGGGTGGAGGGAGAGATGGCACTTCTAGGTGACAGCAAGCCATCTCAGCTGCTGACTTCCTCAGACGCCTGCCTGTGTCGGGCCAGAGGACAGCACGGGGGGGAGGCGCAGGCTGGAGCACTGTCCCAGCAGGCTGAGCAAGATTTGTGAGCCAGAGTTAGGCCTGGTAAAAATCTCATTTACTGCAACGTAAACCCGTTCCCTCGCGTTCAGCGCGGAGAGGAAACGGATTGTTGTCTCCTCCCAGCCTTGTCCTTGCCTCCCTTCGTTTCTCCTGTAGCTGCCACCACCAAGCTCCTTCAGACTGAGCACACACCTCGCATTCTTTCCTATTTTCCTCACTCCCTCCTGAATTGTCCCCAAATTTGCTCCCTCCCTGAGGGCATGGTGCCCACTGCTGAGCACATTTCTCCAGCTGGTGCCTTCCCGGTGTCAGGATGACTTCACATAGTGACCTCTGCTACTCCTGCTGCCACAGCCCAAGCTTTGTTAGCTCATTTAGCAACCCTCTGGCACTGCTGACTTGGGTTCAGCTGTGGCTCCACAAGGCCTCCTGGGCCAGGCGGCACAGGACAGCCGCCTGGGCACTCGATGCCTTGTCCCCCTCGTGCAGCTGGTCCCACCTGCATGGCCCCTTTCTCAGTTGGCTCCTACTGCCTGGGACCACATCCCGCAGCAGCCACGAGCGCTGAGAATCCCCGTCCCACTAGCACTTACCTCCTACACCACATTGGTGTCCTCTGCCAAACCCAGTCGATTACTGCCTACTCTGTCACCCTGGTTAATAAAGACAATAAGGGCAAGAGCCAGCACAGCCCCGACAAGACCCATCCTGCCACTGCCAGGACAGAGCTACAGAGACACCTGCCAACCAGGTGAGAGGCAGCCAGTCTTCAAGAGCAAGGCAGAGCACTCAGCTATCGATCCTGCCTGAGGACCAGTGCAGGTGTTTGGGATGAAGGGAGTGCAATTTATTCCACCTGTGAAAGCTTTTTCTGGCAGGCTGCTGCTCCCTGCACATCATCCACATGCTGCAGCATAAGGGGCAGACACGTGCCACGGAGGGCAGTACCACAGTCCCCACCAGCAAGCCACCTGCTGCAAGTTGCCAGGCTCTTTGCAGCTAAATCATTGTATGTAGAGAGGGGCTGGGCGAGAGACCGAGGGAACGCTCCCACCTCTCAGGGCCTTCCGGCAGGGGCAGACAATGCAGATAGCCCATGCAGATAATTTAGGGAAAGTCCGAGGGGTGGGGCCGGAGGGATAAAACTGGATTAGCCGTTCAAACTTACATCCTCAGCACTGCTTACCTGTCATGTAACTCGTATGTGGCTGTGGGAACTCACCCTGCCTGTTCCCAGCATGCCTGGAGCAAACTTTAGAGATGAGACACAATGAGATCAGGGACCTCCAGAGCAAAACCTCAAGCATCTCCGACACTTGCTGCAGGAATATTCCTCTCCTTCTCCCTCAGGTGTCAACTGCTGGCATTCTGGTGCTGTTTTTCCCCCTAGTCCCTGGCTGAGACTCACATTAGCACCCACACGCAGAAGAGGAGAGACCCTGTCCCCAAGGGTGACAGAAATGTCTGTGATAGATCCAGCAGCACCAGGGCAAGAGCTGGGTCCCTGCACCTGAGGGCCTGGCACCTCCTGAGATCCAGTCGTGAGCCCCAGGGAGGACACGCAGAACGAGGAGTCCTGACACCTTTGGAAACCAAGGCAGGGACCCTCCGGGCACCAAAGAGCTGCCCTAGTCCTACCCCAACATGTCCTGGGCTCACTCCACTGATTTTCGGGGGGATGGTGCTGGCCAAGTCCTGGCTAGAGACCAGAGAGGCAGATTCCTCAGGAGCTGAAAATGATTCCCCACCTTTCTACCTTTGTCCACCAGTTTTCTCTAACCAAACCACTGTTTAGATGACAATCATTTGTCCACAGTGCAATATCAACTCAACCTGCACAGTCCTACGCTGCACAGTACTTGTTTTCCTCTACTCATTCCTGGCCATGTCATTCCAAATAATCCATGAAGATCCCATTTTATAGGTAGGAAAACAAGATAAGAAGGGCTCAGGTGGCCATTTGAAAAGCCAGAGGCTGGCATCAGTTTGGGGATTAGACGCTACGTGTGCTCGATATTCAGGGATGAGCCAATCACCTGGTTGAGCCAGCTCTTTAAGGATAAACTTGACTGATTGAGAAAGAGGAGGAGTTGGGGCCCTACCAGTCACTGGCAACATTGCGTGTTTGCACACCAGCTAGCTGTTACCTGCTTTCCAGCACTTTCCAGACTCCTACCCCAGCATTCAGGCATGTTAGCTGGGGTCCCTGTGGGGTGCTCCCAGCATATTACAGAAGCTGTGATCAGGTGGGGACATCTTTGGGGGGGGGGGGGGGGGGCGACGCCGC
>NW_010972604.1:1946623-1954639 GCF_000737465.1 Haliaeetus leucocephalus
ATTTGTTCGTGGATGGGGGTGAAGTGGGGGGTGGGGGGGGGGGGACACTGCAGCCCTTTGCGAGTGGTTTGAGAGGTGCCGTCCTGACAGGCATCCATCCCCCAGAGCTGCGCAGCCCAGTGTCAACATGGAAGAGCAGCTTTGCTGGTGCAGAACAGGGTAAGTTTGCCTGGATTCTCCCTGTGTGTTACTTTTTCTGTTCAGGGAGGCTCTTGAAGTTTTAAGATTGCTAATCTTTATACCTAATTCCTTTTGCAGCGTTGTTATTCCCAAGGCACAACACAGAGCCCGCAGACTATTTAAAAAGCAGAATGGCACAATGGGCAAACAAAGCAAAACCTCAGCGCTAAGGTGTCCCCAGTGCCAAGCAGAACCAGACGGTTACTCCATGTGTCTTTCCTATGCTACTATTTCTTCATCTACAGTTCTCTCTGCTCACAGTAGCACAACATTGTGAGCACATGCTCCACTGTTGCCCCCAGACCCCTATCTGCAGAACTGCTATCTCACCAAGTTACTCTCCCAGCATAGGTTTGGACAGTTGGCTCTTCCCCGCAAGCTAGAACTTTGTACTTGCCTAGTGAATTGCATCCTATTTATTTCAGTCCGAGTATCCCGTTTGCCAAGATCTTACCGGAAATCTAAGCAGGGTGACCTCCAACGTATTTTCCACTCTTCCTAGTCTAGTACAGTCTGCAGAAGTAGGCAGCTTGATCTGTCTTCCATCACATATATCAGCAGGGACATTCAGAGTAGCTGCACTACAGGTATGGATCCCAGAGCCGTTCCAGCAGCCCTCTGAAAGTGGGTGCCCTTAGCCCAGTTTCCCAAAACCTCCACAAGCATCCTCGTCTAGGTAAAATTAGGAGGGTAAGAACACTCGTGATAATGTCCTGTAACTCTGTACCAAAAGCCATACAATTCTGCTACTTCGCCCTTACCTTACTTGCTTTTCGCAAAGATTCAGGGATAAAATCGCCTGGCATTATCAACTAGAGAAGGTCCAGCGTGGGTTGGTCTTGAAGCTTATACCTGAATTCTCTGCAAACATGACCCCCTCAAACACAGCTCGGATGAAGCAAAACGCATGCCTTCCAGAACACACTGAATGCCTGCTGTGTGAACGAGTGAATGTGTGAATGCATGTGGTGGTCGATCCTCTGCTGCAGCTCTCCATGAGGACCAGACTTTGCAAGCGGCCTTTGCAGGTTGACTTTTTGAATGAGACTTCTGTGTTAGCACTGCCACAAGACTTCAGAGACAAAACAAGGACACTTTAAAAAGGTAACCAGAAATAGCTAAGAGTAGACATTGGACTGCAGGGTCCCTTCCGTGTTACCTGCCCAGGATTTCTTTTACACTTGCAACAGATCTCTCCCCCTATTAACACTCCAAACGCGAACACCAGGTTAGCACGGGGCATTTTACCCACCCAAACTGACGTGAACCCAGAGGTCTGCAGCCCTTTTCTTTAAGTGAGGAAGTAGATGTGGAAAGGGAAGAGTGTGTTTCCAGCTTCATTCTTTAAAGGAGACAGGGTAGGCAGGTTCTTTAAAGACCTGGAAAGGCAGCTAAACCAGGCAGGCAGGTAAGGGCTTCATTCCCAGCAAGGAGACCTAAAAATGTTCCTGGCCAGAAACGTAACAGCTTGTAGCACCTCTCTCCTTCAGGACTCCAAATGTCCTTTCCTTGGCCAGCCACGCACACTGCCGCAGCCCATCACACATCACGGTGGGGAGGCACTCTGCTCAGGTGGGAATCCTGAAGGATTTTCAGTTGTGAATGGACTTGGACAAAGGACACAAGTACCACCTCCTCTTTATAGACAAAAAAAATGCTGCTCGCAAGATACAGCTCTTCACTGGGATAAGCAAAGAGGGAAATGAGGAAAAGCAAGGCTGGCTTCTGGAGGAATACAAAGACAGCTCTCTGCTCTAGCCCCATTGCCCAAGAGGAGAGAAAGCATTCACTTTAAAGGAGACTGAGGTATGGATGTAGGCAAAGTTGGGGGTGGCAGGAAGGGAGAGGCACACCCCATCTTTGAGGTTTTCCTTTGTGTGCCACTGCTAAGCCTAGAGTAGGGAAGGTTGGGACGAGGGTCCAGCAAGTTTTCCCTTTGTCCTTCCTGCTTCTCATACCAGCAGCATGTATGCGTTCTCGGGGCAGCCCCACCAGTTTCTCCCTGCCAGTCTATGCCTGCTTTCCCTAACAGGAGTCTATCAGAAACCTCTCCAGAAGGAGAAGAAATATCTGGGATTCGGCTGGCAGCTTGGAAGGGAGACGTCTTCCTGATCTCTAGATCCCAGGTTATTTTTAACTTTGGGAAACCATTTTTGTTCTCTTAAGCGCTGGGCAGCCCCCAAACGCCCAGGAGATAGGGTAGAAGGCAATGATGCAAAGAGGATACGTAGCGGCATGGGACGCCACGCTTTGCCCAACAGGAGCGGCAGCAAACTGACCTTGGATGTGCCCTCATCCTTTCCTGGTGCTGCAATTTGCCCCTGTGCTGACTATGCGGCAACCCGTCCCCAGGGCTCACGCTCACAGCCCCCCAGCATCACCTCTCTCCCCACACGGATCCACCCTCAGGTGCGGCTGGCATCTTAGGTGTCTTAGCTGCGTCTAAACCTGGGTGACAGCACGGAGCAGGGGACAGTGCGGCACTGCCCACGCCACCGACGCTGCGTCGGAAGAGCTGCCACTAGGAGGTGGCATTTCCCCAGGTCCCTGCGTGGCACTTCCACGGTGCTGGCAGCAGAGGATGCTCGGGCGGATGGTCTCAGCCTGAAGAGAAGAGGCAGGAGGTGTGTGGGCTGCAGGTGTGGGAAGGAAGGCACAGAAGGCCTGGAGGAGGAGAAAGGACAGCCGAGATGACCGGAGCAAATTGCAACCCGAAGGAGGGAGGCTGCAGAACCGCAGAGGGTGTCACTGCCCAGCGAACGCAGGCAGGCCGGGGAGGGTGGGCTCAGCATGCTGGCTCCTTGGCACCTGGCCTGCCGTGTCTGATGTGGGTAGAAAGACACCAGAGAGCACCAGTGCTGAAGAGAGGGTGGCAACACAAAGACCGCTGTGTTCCTCTGCTCCCCATCCCTTTCTCCCCCTCCTCTCCCAATTTATTTACCCGAGTTCAAAAGACAGCCTCACAGTCCCGAGGGGCTGGCTGAAGTGGCCAAGGGGTGGGCTGTGAGGTCATCTTTAATGAGGGCAAAAATCCAGTGTCAACAATGCTGCCCATTGTATGGCCCTGTTTAGACAATACCGGCTGGGTTCTTGCTGCTGGCAGCCCAAGGACCGGGAGCAAAGCCAGTTTGGGGTAACAGGAGGGGAGGAGGATGGGCAGGGGGTCTGGTACTGAGTCAGGCAGCAAGGGATGGGGCAAAGGGCAGAGGTAAGCACCCCATCCCAGTCATCAGCGTGTTATCAGCCTAATTCTCGGTGCTGATAAGATTACTGCACCAAAGGCAGGGAATTTAGCCATCCTGGTCACAGTCTGGCGGCATGGCCTGCCACCCCAGTCATATCTGCTTTCCCTTCTGACCCTGGCAATGACACGCCAGTGATTTCTGCTACCTTACTGCCTCTCTGTAACGCCACATGTCCCACACAGCAGCAACGAGGTGGCAAAGTGAGCACCAGCTTCTTCTTTCAGCCCTGGCCCTTCCCCAGGCAGTTGTGGGAAGGCAGCTGGGGGGGGTTGCCTGCTGCTGCTCTTTTGGGAGCTCCCAATAGCAGCTGTTAACTGAAGAGCCCAGGTAACCCACACTGAATTTAGCCATGCTTTAAGGGTGAGGATGGAGCAGGGGATCTTCAGGAGTTTGGGGGATCCACTGAATTTATGCAGCAAGAGGTGATGTTTTAAGGAGGGGAGGAAACATGTCTGAAAGTGAGCAAGCGAGCACGATGATGCCATTTTTTGTAAACATAAACCTCACTTTTGGTAGATGCCATGATATCCGACTCCTCGAGCCGCAGTTTCTGGAGCCAGGTGACTACACAAGAGTCTTAGCTTTCCATTCCAAAAAGGAAAGCCATTTGCTACCTTTCCTGGCAGAGGAAGAGCGTGTGAAAATATAACACAGGGTCACCAGATTCCAAAAGAAAGTCCAGGGGAGAAAGCAACATTAAACAAGGGTGGCAACCCCACGAGCTGGCATCTGATCCCCTGGCATCTGAACTCCTGTGACTGACAATCCTGAAGGACCCGCAGTTGCCATCACCTTTCAAGCAGGCATTAACTCTGAGTTCCTGTAGTGTGAGCCAGGTCTTGTCCCAACTCATTCTGTAGCCGTGGACCCCCACCTCATTTCTCTGCAACACATAACTGTGCCCAGAAGTCAACCTGTCAAAACCAGGGGCACCATTAAGCTCTGAAACTGCTGGCAGCAGTGGTGAACCATGCTGGTGTTCATCTGCTCTGCAGAGAGGGCTCCATGCCCTTGAAGAGCAGATTCTTTATGAGGGGAAGGAGGAGAAAGAAAGGAGGACTGGTGAAATGACAGGAAACCACCCCTGCACCTCTCCTTGGATGAAAGGCCCATGGCGTGATTCTCCTATCACTAGAAAAAGCTCTAAAGCTGAAATTGCTTCACACTTCTTCAGGAAAACAATGCAAGAGATGCAGAAAAATAATCCTAGGAGAATTTTTGCAAACCTTTATTTCTGGCAGAGGGGAAGTGGTAGGGGTCAGCTCTTTCCCCAGTTTTCAGCTTATTCCCTCTTTTATTTGAGTCCCCTCTTCTTTTTTTTCAACTTCCAGTTGTGAAATAGAAGAAAAAGAAAAAGGGGTAGACAGGGAAGGCTGGCAAAGAAGATAAACAAACAACATGAAAGAAACCTTGCAAAGCCCTTGCAGCAAGCTTTTTTGTGTATGTGGCTTTTTCAACATTTTTGGAGGGGGTAACTGAGGAAATTCACTAAAATTTCCAATATGTCGACACCAGATGAAATCTCCTTGCAAAACTTACTGCTAGATGGAAAAGCAATACCTTTTTTGGGGTTTGTTTGGGTTGGTTTTTTTGAGGGGAGAGTAGGAAGGAAAATGTTTTGGTGAAATATCCTTAGCTTAGCCTTGATGCTTTTTTCCTGCACCCTGGCACTGTGGTAGCAAAACCAGGCTGGTTAGTGCATCCCAGGAGAGGAATGCAACCGTTCTTTCGCCTATGGACTCTGCTCACAGAGAGCGTCTTGTGATAACCCCCATTGCTGGTTTGTGCCTCTTTTTTCCCCAACCTTGATAAAAAACTGAGAGACCCTCTGACAAAGAGTACTCTCCAAGAGCTTTTCACTAGCACAGTGCCTCAGCTGGGTCATGAATCTGTGGGGAGGACTTCTCGGGAAGGTGGAAACAGCCCTACGTTAGACCATGCGTTTCTAAAGAGACCCCGTGCTGAAGTTCATGGCCTGTGCTGCCTGTGGCATGGCTCTGCTCATCGCTGCCCTGCACCATGGCCCTAGCATTGCATCAGCTCATTTACGAAAGACCACGACCTCAGGCAGTAGTCACCAGATGCAGAAGAATTGAATCAGTTTCCTGGGGGCGATGGCTGACGCTGAATCTTTGCTAAGCAGTGTCGGTGAACTCCACCAGCAACGTACTTCTGCTGAAGGCTCAGCTGGGCAGCTCTCCCTGGCAGGAGGGAAAAGCCCGTCTGGAGAGATACAAACTAGATCAGGAAAAGTCCAGTTTAAGCGGTACTGCTGTGCCTATACTAGACATTGCTGGTTTCCCACCTGGGCTGCCCAGCGATCCCCCCTCTTGTCTCAAGCCTTGAGCAGCAGAACTGAGACAGGAGTGTGCAGCAGAGACTCAGATGGCCAGGGCCCCGTGGTGGAGGCCAGGGCTGCGCAGGGTGCCGGCTATCGCCCAGCCGGCAGCTCTCCATGGAGGGAGGCTGGCTGGCATGGCACAGCCAAGCCGCCAGCCCGCAAATGGCCAAAATGCCTTTTGACAGGCAAGGCTGGAGTTGCCGCAATTTACAGGCAAACTACCCTGCGCACCTCGCCAAGATGTCAATGCCTGAACCTCGCGGCCGCATTCAGGAGCATTAACCTGTTCCAAAAGTGATCAAAATGCCAGCTGGAGAAGCTGACTGTGCTGTGAAGGGCCCTCCTCAGGGCTGTCCTTAGCACGTAGGTCTGAAACCTGCCAGGTGAGCACAGCCCCAACGATGGTCAAGATCCGTCTCTCCGTCCATACAAGAAAAAATGCGATGTTCACCTCCCAGGATAACTTGGCAGGGGAATGTTCAGAAAACTTACTCCTGGCGTGTGGGAGCAGCCAGACGTGGTGTTAATTTTAGAGGACGACAAAGTCTAGCTGCCCTGTAAGTTCCCTCTTAGCCATGCTCCCTGTCTGAGGAAAGAAACCGGTGGGAAAGGAAAGGGCTCTGGTGGGTCTGAGTATCCGTAAAATGGCAAACCTTGAATGCCCCAAAGCCTCCTTGTCACCCACCGGTAGCATTTCCAGTTCTCCCCCTGGTTTGTGGCATTGAGATTATTTTCTCCGTGTGGCATGAGCTGCTGATTATTTTTTTAAATCAACAAGTGCTGCCATTTATTTATTTATTTATTTATTCCTTTCTGTTTTTCTTTTGGAAATAGCAGGAGTCTGACTTCCTTAGGGCAGTTTTTAGCGGTTTATAGTTCTTCCAATACTCACATAGAAAGCAGGCAGTATCTTTAAGTGAAGCATCATTTCTCCCCAGCGTTCAGTAACCCTCAGTGTTGTTAACCAAACATTTAACGGAGAGTCCTAAAAGGGATGGTTAAAAGTCCCTCTCTGACTCATGTCAGCTTTCACCATCTAGGAACACCTTCTGATGTGGGCTCTCTGTTGTAACACTGTGCCTCAGAAAGTAGGCAAGGCTCGAGTTCCTAATGTAAAACTAAAACACAGACTGCTCTCAGACCTCTTCATCCATCACAGTGAAATGAAAAAGGAGCGACGTATTTTTCCCCCTTTGCTGGACACCTCTAAATCCAGGGAACAACTGGGCTACTGTTATTTTTCATCGTCACTTCTCCCTCCCAGCGATGACAATGCAGCTCACTTTTGACAGCTGCCACTGAATCAGCCCCACTATGCCCGAGCAGGATCAGCCCGGGGATGGACTCTGCAAGATCTTGGTTGTCCGTCTGCACCTCACGTGCTCAGCTCCATCGCTGCAGGATAGCTGTCCGGAGAGGATCTGTGCGAGGGGATACGGGCACACTTCAAAATGGCTTTTGACATCCTTGTTCCACTCCCAGAATGTCTCGTGTGTCAGCGGGGAGCGGGGATTGAACACGGAAAACACCGTGAGCGGGGGAAGGAGCGGAAACAGGTCCCGGCCAGGGTGATGGCGCGGGGGCACCCCAACCTTGGTGCGAAACGGCTGAGAGTGCCTGGCACGGTGGCCACACGGTGGGGTTAGGAGAGCTGCCTCCGGGCTCTGCCACCAGCAAGGTTTTATTTGTAAGGGCACTCTTTTTCACTTTTAACGGCGACGGTCTCCTCGGGATAGAGCTTGGATTTTCCTGTTCCTGGCATTATTACTGGCTAGCGAGGAGGCTGTTACGGAAAATAGCTCATAGCAAACCGAGCTGCTCCTTTTTCCTGCCGCCCTCCGCCAAAAGGGACTGTTTTCTGGGGGGAAACGGCCAGGACTCTCTTTAAAGCGTTACAGCCAACATTTTCCAGACTGGTTTTGCCTATCGACATAAACACCTACACAGACATACAGGCTCATCCGGATACGCAGTTGCGGGTGTGCTTTTCTTTACAGAGGTGTATGATTTATATATACATATACATACATGCATATCTCACGCTCCCCATACAGACCCCCCATACAGAGCAGGCGTTTTACACTGAAGCCCCTTCCTCCCCCGCCGCACTCCGCACCCAGCTGGGGAAGGGGCGCGGGGTTCCACCGCCGCTCCCCGACGCCCCTCGGGCGCCTCTTATTTCACGAGGGGCAGCCCCCCCACGCCCCGTCGTTGGAAGGGGGGGTGCGGAGGGCCGGCAGCACCCCCCCG
>NW_010972604.1:1955090-1955909 GCF_000737465.1 Haliaeetus leucocephalus
GGGGGGGGGGGGGGGTGGGCATCCACGCGTGTCCGTGCACGCGCACACACACGTATGCACACTTGTGTGTGTGCGTGCGTCCTCTCTGTGCCACTTCTCAGTCGTGAGGCTAAGTCATGCGGTGCTAGCTTAAGACATCACCCAAGCCTCATGGGGAGCCCGTGAATGAAGCGGGGATCGCCGCCGCTGGGATTATCTCCCCGTGGAGCCTATGCCCTCGGATAGACTGAGCATTTGTCTTAAAACCATCCACCTAAGCGTGCTGGTGAGGGCTGTTCGGGAAGGTCCTTTGTGCCAAGAGGCCGTGGGGTTTTTGGTAGTGCTCAGGCCGTTATTTTTTTTAATTTTCTTAATATTTTTTTTTTTTAATAAGAAAGGGCTTTGACTTGCAGCATTTTTAAGGCAAATGTTGCAGCAGGTAGCGTCTCTAGGACAGACACGAGGTGAAAGCGGCCAGCTGCCCGGATGAAATGAATGACTGTGTCTGCATTGCCTGAGCCAGGCAAACATTCAATGGGGAGACTGCCCATTTTTGGCATAAGAAGGTCTGAATAACAACCCGGCACCAAGAAGATACATAGAGCTGTTGGATCTTTAGAGATTTCATTTTTTATTTTTGCCCCTCCTGGCAGCCACCCTTTGCCTGAGGGGAAGCAGGGGCCGAGTCTAGTATTCCTGCTCTTGCCTTCTCATCCTTCCCCCTCCTGCCTATGCTGGGGAGTGGAGGTAAACCACAGCCCCGCTCTCTTGCCTGGTGCCCGCACGGGGGGTCTCCCCCAGTCCTTTCGTGCCAGTGCTGTGACCTTCCAGGGATGCTGC
>NW_010972604.1:1955919-1959874 GCF_000737465.1 Haliaeetus leucocephalus
GTCTGCCCCTGTGTAACGCTGACAGTGACATAAGCTATCGCGGAGGAGAAAAATGCAACTCCAACCCCACGTTCTTACTCTGGAAGCAGCATGTCCATATGGGGAGCGTTACCCGTCTAATTATACCACCAGATCTCTGTTGGGACTTTTTCTTGCATAGACAAGTCTTAGGTCTTTTTGGTAGATTGTCTTCCAGCCAAGGAGGAAAATTGTGCCTTCCTGCCAGAATGCCAGATGAGAATATCTGATGCTTTGAAATGGGCAGGACTTTTCCTTGCCTAATCTCTGGATTAGAAGACATTTCTCACAGCGTTTTTTGAGGGGGATTGCCTCTAAATTCTCCAGCAGCTCAGCGTATCATACCCTCAAAACATTAGTTAGGAAAGTTAGGCAGAGACAGCCCATAGCCGGGATGCAGAGGGAGCCGGTCCCGAGCTCAGCAGCTGCCTGGGTTCAGAGAAGGCAGCAGGATACTTCATGTCCAGGTTTTTTCCTCTCTAACCTTTGATTGATTACAGAAGGAAAAACTTGGAGGGCTCCCTCTGTAGATATCATTTTGCTTCCCAAACTTGGGGGGGCATCTGTCAGCTTTGTCAGCTCCTCCCCGTAGGAAGGTATGTCTGTAACCCTCTAGTTTCTACCCCTGGGAAAGGGAGGAGTTGGGGTGGCCACGTAAGCTGCCTGGCCTGATTTTAATGCCTCCCTCAGAAAACTAGGCCATGGCAGGATGGTGGTCTCTGACGAATCCCTGGCGCCTGGGTGGCAATCTGCTGTTAATTCAGGAGAGATTTCTACTGGGAAAGGAGCTCTCCCGGCTTGGCCTCTCTCCCTCCCGCGGTCCCAGCTCTCCCGTTCCTGCTGACCGACCTTTAGTGTCCCGTCGCGCGTGGAGGCAGCGGTGCGGACAGCGGAGGGACGTGCCCTTCGGGCAGGTTCCCTGGAGGTGAGAGGATGAGGGCGGCCTGCCCTCCCACCGCTGGCATCCCAGATGCTTGGCAGCCCCGGGGTCGAGCCCCGTTGGGCGCTCGGGCTCGGGCCTGACAAAGGGCTGCGAGCACCAGCAAGCACGCGGCTGTCATGATGGAGATGGAAATCGGTGATTCAGGGTTCAATGACCTGTCTCATTAGGGTCAGTCCTGCCTGCTCCTTTCGTCATGCATGCCTGATCGGGCAGGCTGTCACTCAGCCAGGGCAAACAAGCGTGTGCAGAGGGAACGTTGTCTCACGTTTACGGGAGGGAGCCGGGAGCCAGGCTGAGCCAACTTGCTGCTTAAAGCTTCCTCTCTGTGTGCTGGTGGCCTCGGCTCAGAGGTTTGTCTTCCCGTGCCTCAGTTTGCCTGTGAGTGGAAAGCGGGAGAGGGATGAAAGCCTTAGCAGCAGGCATGGGGTAGGAGCTGTAGGTCCAACTGGAAGCACATCGCTTGACTGCTTCTGTCCGCTGATCCCCAGGCATGTCGGTCTTGCCACGTCCCAGCCTGGAAGGTGAGGCAGGAGGAGATAAGGAGGCACCCCAGAGGAATCCCCCTGTGGATGGATCTTCCTGACGTTCTCCCGGTGATCCCTGGTGGGGTGACACAAAGAGGCAGGGTGTCACGAGCAGCCCGATGACTTAAAATAAAACCGTGTTTCAGACCATATTTCTCTCCCACCTCTTTGTTCATTCACGAGATTTCCTTTGCTGTTGTCTGCTTATGCACAAGCCCAGACCACAAGCCCACCTAAAAACGCCCACTAATAAAACTGAAGGAAAACGAAAATCCTTGCAGCCTGCGAATGATCTCACCAAAGCCACTAGTGGAAAAAAGACTGGCTTTCAAGTCTTTTTCTTTACTTTCTGCACCCTGCCCGCCATTCGCCTCCTCTCCCCAGGAAGATCAGGCCCCCGCCCTCTCAGGCCATGCCTGTGGGGCCAGAGCAGGCTCTTCTTGGTGCCAAGGGCTCAGCCGAAAGAACGGAGCCTGCCAGGGAAACTGCAGGCTGTGAGTCTTGGTACTGCCAGCCTAGCTGCTTGTGTTTCTATGCCCTGCATTGGTAACCACCAACTTCTTGTTTTGTTTTCCCTTTTTCCTTTCTTGAAAACGTCCGTTGCTGCCTCTCCAAGGAGTTCTCCTCCGCTCCCAGCACCACCACTGTCGGCACCATCACCTCCCGGGTGACCAGGAACGGGAATGCCGCCATGGAGAAGAACTTACTCAATCATGAGGACTCGGCAGGAGACCGGGGCATGGTGGATGATCTCTTTGATGAGACCTACCGGGAGAAAGAGGGCCCCAAGCCCCCCTTGCGGTACGTCTGGAGGAATATCATCCTCATGAGCCTGCTGCATCTAGGGGCCATATTCGGGGTGATGCTGATACCTTCTGCAAAGATCCAGACGTTGGCATGGGGTAAGCACGTTCCTCCATTTGTTTCTTGGCATCTGCAAACCCCAAATCTGTTGGGTAGTATTTTTCTTTCCTCCAGGCCCACAGACTCGGGGAGGAGAAAGAAGGAAGTGGAGGTCTTCTGTTAGAAGCAGCTGCTCGGCCAGCTTTGGAGCAAGCTGTGGGAGGGCTTGCTAGTATCTCTTGTAAGGTCATGCATGAGAGGGAAGGATTTGGCAGGGAACTGCTTGGTTGCTTAAAGAATGAACTCAATTCACAGGAATTAGGCTTGGAAGTAGCCCACACCTGAATGTGCAGCCACTTCTGGGGTGAAGCACAGAAAATGTGTGATGGCATACTGTGACAGTCCCAGAAGCTTAGGAAGAAAGACGCTAGCAAGAGCACTTGAAGGGGTGGCTGGGGAGGCAAGGTACAGGGCATGATTTGGCATGAGGCTGCTGCCCAAAGACAAGAACCATTCTTGTCTTTACCGAGGGAGGGTAAATCCCACAGAGCCTCCACGTGTGTGTGAGGGGAAAGAGACAAAATACAGTTGTGCTGAAGATAAAAGTCAAGAGTTAAGTCTGAAGCTCAGGTCTTTTATCATTCTTACAAAAGCACAGATTAGCCCCCATCATCCCGGAACTAAGCCTGACAACTTTCAAAAAATAAATGAGCGGCTCTCCAGGCAGCAAATTCCAGTGGAAAGCACAACCCAGCAGAAGGTAGCTAGGCGAAGCTCCCCTTTCTCAGAGACCTTGCCCTGGGTAGGAACCAAACTTCTCCTTTGACTGCTTGAAAGGCAGCTGGGCCTGGGGCCCAAGCTGCAGGGGAGCCTCGCTTTCCACGAGCCTTTGTGTGGGCCCCTGGAGAAGTCAAGAAGCCAAACGGCTCCCAGTGGGGAGGCTGAGAGATTGCATCCAGCCCCTGCCTTCCTGCGAAACAGAGCATCCTGAAACGAAAAGCGACAGTCTAATTTGAGACCTGCTGGCATGGCTTTTGGTTTCAGCGGTGCTCCTGCAAAGTGCTCGGCCAGGAGCAGCAACCTGGCCAGCCCAGCTGCGGACAGGCCCTGGAGCGATCCACCTGGTCCGTCACGCTCTCAAAGTCTGTCCTCCCGATGGCTGTGAGCAACAAGCATCACAGCTGGACCGGGAAAGAGATGGCTCCCTGGATGGCCAGACTGACTCTTTTCCTCCTGGACCATCTCTGCCTCTCACAGGCAGAGGCCTGGGGGGTGGGCATCACTGGAGGCCACAGGACTCGGTCAGAGGCTGGCTACAGCATCTGCAGAAGCAGAGGCACCGACACGTCCCCTGTGCAGCTAGCATGGCCTTTTGGGGGGGAGGGCATGATGAAAGAAGACTTTGCTGGGCCTTTCCCTTGTGAAAACCTGACAGGCTGCGCTTTTTCCCGGGGTGGCAAGGTTGGGCAGAACACGCGGCCTCAGCACGACCTTGGAGGAAGGTTTCAGGGCTCTTGGTCCTGCTCTGTCTGTCCCATCCCCAGGCTCTCAGCTGGAGGCTAGGCAGGGGCTGCTGGCTTCTCTCACTGAGCTGACAGCCTGGGTCCTCCAACCCCAGCCAAATATC